>NW_021628184.1:0-75469 GCF_004785775.1 Grammomys surdaster
ATCCTCCTGGAACTCTGGCTCTAGGGCTCCTTTCTGGCCTCCATGGGTAACTGGAGTCACATGTCCTTTCCCAAACAGACATCACACTTCACACACACACACACACACACACACACACACACACACACACACACACAGAGAGAGAGAGAGAGAGAGAGAGAGAGAGAGAGAGAGAGAGAGAGAGAGAGAGAAATACTTAATGTTAATATATATGTACATATTATATGTGGGATGTATTTTTCTTTCACAAGGGTAAATGCAGTAGAAGCTAGAAAATAAATTCACTTGGGAATATTCACAATATGTGGTCATCTTCTCAGACAAGTCCATCCACCTATGAGACAGAAGAAACATTTAGGCTCTCGGCTGTTCAAGCCAGGAGCAGTAGCTGCTCAGTTCTCTCAGGGAAAAATTCTGACTAAAATAATGTCAGTGTCTCACCGTGGGCTCCTGGATTCTCCACTTTGCCTATTCCTCTTCATCTCTACCCCCACCCCAGGCTCCTAAGGGCTCCACGTTGCCTATCTCTCCCTATGATAGCACTTCACTCTTACTTCCTTAGCCATGTGTGCTCGCTCTGTTGTATAAAAGCCTAGCGGGTACTCTAAATGCGTCTGTACCCCACAGAGAGCTTACTTAGATTACATTTAAATCTGTTTCTTGGTTATTTTGGGGGCCATTATAAGAATTCATACAGTCATTACACTTCAAAATTGACAGCTCTCTCACAGCATGAAAAGGCAGAAATTAGGCCCAAATGTATTTATTTGAAATGCAAGATGTCATTTACAAACCGGGGAGATAGTGAAGACAGGGAGAGGCCAGCAAAGAGTTGCCAGGCCTGCACTATTGTTATTTCATGAATCTGTAACTGTGGAGTCTCATGTTCAAATATTTCAATTTCAAACAATAAACCCATTAAAAAGAACTTTCAGCTACTGCTTCTCCATCCAGTTATTCAGAGAACTGCATTCAATCCATTAAGCAGTCACATTTAAGAATAAAAGAGAAACCTTTACTATAAGCCAGTTAAGAAATATAGTAGAAGGAAAAAATTCAAACAGACATTACTTATTACAACCTTGAAATTTCCAATAGACTGGAAAGAGACTGAGCCTTCTGAAGCATCAATCTTAATGTCAAAAATAAATAATAATAACAATAATGACACTCTCGTGGGCACGTTGTCTGAGTAGTGATTGTCCAATGAAGCCCATATATATATATATATATTGCCTTGCCTTCCAGGCGTAGTGATCATGATGAAGTCTATGGACTTAAACAATATCAGTTTCTTCCATCTGTCCAGCTAGCTTTGGTGAACCTAGGCTTTAATATGATGTTAATGTCATATAGTTGAACATGTGAAAGGCTGGGGTTTCATCATTTTTCTTTCTAATACACTAGTGCTTCTTTTAAAGAGGGTTTATAATAGGTGATGTTCAAACTGTAGATGTGTATTATTTGACCAACCGAGTCTCATCCTTAAATAAGTTCACTGACAGTAATTAGAATTCACAAGAATCTACACAAAGATGTCAAATTCTAGATCATCTTTTTAAATTTCTAATATTTTTAACGTGGTTAAGTATTTTCCTGTGTGTGTTAGACCTATTGTGTGTGTGTGCCTAATGACCACAAAGTCCTGAAAAAGGTGCCTGATGCCGCTGAAACTAACATTTGTTAGCTGCCATGTGAGTATTGGGAATCAAACCGTATAAGTTTTGGAAGAGCAGCAAGTGTTCTTAAACAGAACCATCTCTCTAGCCTTGGCTATGGTATATTGGTTCAGAAGACATTTAGCATCCTTTTGTCATGCTTTTGTGACACTCATTTTCAGGAATTCCCTTCTTGAATGGCAGGCAGACACACTTGCCTGTTGTGAAACCTTCCTGTGGCATCCCGTTGTAAGCCGTAAGCCATACAACTTCTCCTATCCCACTCAGCTGAACTGATTAATGCTGAGATAGGAGACAGATTAAGTCTCATGGCTATCAATTATGAAGTACTTCTACTAAGACCGTAAGTCCTGCCAGACTTCTACTGTGGTAGAAAATTCCTTAGGCTACTGGGTCACCTTGCTGGCTCTTGTCTCCATCTTTCTTAGTTCATGTTTCGGAGAGACAAACGCAGTTTGCTTTGAATTTTCCATACAGGCCCAGCCCAATCCTTTTATTGTTAGGAAAAAAAGCTGAGGTCCAGTTGGCTGAGAAACAGCACAGGGACACACAGTTCACACCAGACTGCCCCTGAAGAGCGCCCATGGCACAGTTTTACTCAGCAAACTGACTGGGATGCAGTGCACTTGGGGCTCCAGGATCTAGAAGAGAGCAAGCGCCTGACCACTCTCCCAGTAGTCCTCCAGCCTCTCGCCATTCAGAAAGCCTCTCTGACTTGCTACATTCTTTGAAAATGAGATCCAAGATACAATGAAATGTGTTTAAATTAATGAGTCTGCTATCTAGGAGGTACAGACCGCTAATGAATAACTGGTAGGCAGCTTACTTAAACATCAGCATTCTCTTGTTAATCACTTTAATTACCACCTCCTGAATCTTCTATGCAGCAAAAAACTTAAAAAGGAACTTTTACCTCTCTAGAGAGTGACAAAGCTTTCAGATGCAGCTATAAACTTCTTTACAGAATCACTGGCTCTTGGGGCAGGAGTGCAAGCCCTCAAGAAATCCATATAACCCAAAGTATCTAAATATGCAAGAACATAAGTGAGAAATGAAATGTTTTCCTTTTAGAAACTACTATAGGAGGTTACATAAGAATGTGTGTTAATTTCTTATCTGAATAAATTTAATATATATGTTGACTGTATGTGTTACTTTTTGTTGCTGTGGTGAAGTGCCATAGCCAAAGCAATGTATGTAAGAAAGACTTTGCTTTGTGGTTCTAGAGGGTTAGACCTGATTATGGTGGGGATGGCTTGGCAGCAGGCAGCCAGAGCTGAAAGATGGATGACATCACTTCTTTAGTACACCAGGAAACATAGAGTGAAGTGGAAATGGGACAGGGCTATAAATCTCAAAGGCCATGCCCCATGACATAGTCTTTAAGAAGGTTCTATGTCCTAAAATTCCCATAATCTTCCTAAACAACAAGCACTGTCCATGGAGAAAGTATTCAGATTCAATGAGCCTTTGGGAGAAGGGTCATTCTGACTACCACAGAGCCTGAATATCCAGATCACATCTGAAATGCAGTTTGTCCTTCAATAATTTATATTTATTATATAATTCATATATATATTATATAATTTATATAATAATTTATATTCTGTGGTAGATGAAAACAGAGGAGAGTGAATAATAATATATATACCATTTAAAATGATTAGTGTCAATGATATAGTGCTGTGAAAATGGAGAGAAAAAGTCACTGAAATTATGAAATTGGGAAGTATAAAGGATATTTGCTCATGTCTGAGAGGGCCATCAACATAAGCAAGTTCAATAGTTGGCAAAGTAATGGGTGTGATCAGAAATGTAGACATGAGAAGAATAAACCACATCATGGTAAAATTAGAGCCAAATTTGGGTATATTGCTTGTGAAGAGCCATTGTCTTTGAAAAAGTGCAAAAATGTGAGTTTCTGGCTTTCTGGTTGTTTTATAAAAATAACCTTGAGAAGAGTTCAGAGAATGGGTTACAGAAGAAATGCTACATACAGAGAGTATCTGTGGAAATGATTTAGAGGCCAATGTGGAAGAACAGAATAAACACAGTCTTTAGAGGCAAATAGACTCACTGATCTTGGAGAGAGAAGCTTAGAGCAGATGCTCATCTTTCAGCATCAGGCAAACCTGAACTTAAATTGCAGCTTTGCCATTCCTGATCACATGTCAGAATGACGTTATCTCTATGAGCCTCACATTCCTCATCTCGAAAACGGAGATTCAAATGGAGAGAACCACGTAAATGTAAACTGTTTAGTGTAAATTAAAGCTTAGCAAAGAGTCAATGGTCAGTGCCACTTGTCATTATTACCATCATCCTCCTCTGTGAAGTGACAATGGATAATTGCTGGAAAAAAGAGGAGTCAGAAATACATATGTAGCTTGAAAGTCTGGTAACTGATGCTGCCACTCACAAAGACAAGAAATGACTACAATAGCAAGTCCTTATTGAGAGCTTCCTGTATGCCAAGAAATGTTCTGCAGGGTTCACACACAGCCTCCTTATAAGAATTCCAGATATTAATATTAGTTCACATAAGGTAAAGCAGAAGCTATGCAGAGTCACATAGTTGGTATTACACAGATAAGAAGTACAGCAACGCAAGCAATTTAATCCAGGAGTTTGTATCACATGGTCAAGTATAGAAAGAAGTTATGGAGTGGTATAACAGGGCCTGCACTAGGGGAGAGAGGAATCATTAGATGGCTTGAGTCTAACATGAGGAAAACACACACAATCCTGTGGCAGTAAAGTTGGAAGCATGGGCTTGCTCATAAAGTGTTTTTCTATTCAAAAGAAGGACCAAGGAACAGAATTCAAGACAGCAAAGTGTGAAGAACTTTTGAAAAAAAAAGATTAATCAGAAATGCAGAGGCATCTCAAAAGGGCTAAGCAAGGCAGAGTGAAAAAAGTGACCAGAATGATATGAGTTTGACTCCCCGGGCTGCTTCTCAGAATGTGGTCCATGGATGAATTGCCTTCTCCCACATTTATATCCCTTGTGTCAGCCGTGACATGCATGGCTGCAGCCCTGCTGTAACTTCTTTGTGTAGCATTGTCTTCGTGAAATAAAAAGGACTTTTCCTGTTGGGAATGTCTCTGGGGGTATTTCAGTTGACAGAGAAAGGAGGGGTACAGAATATTCTCTGCTAAGGGCTTCACTTGGGACTTCTGGAACGTCTGCAGCTGGCATTTCCAATCTGGTTCTGAACAAGTTCACTAGGCAGCCACTTCTGTCAGAAACACTTGGTGTCAAGGACCTCTGCTCCTGGTTGAACTCAGCACCCCCTGGGTCTTACCAGGCAGCACTCACCGAGGCCTTGTAGAAACTGCAGTCTCAACTGTGAGTCAAAGAATTAAAGAATTTTTCAACTGAGGAAACTCCAATGGCTGAGAAGCACCTAAAGAAATGTTCAGTATCCTTAGTCATCATGGAAATGCAAATTAAAACAACCCTGAGAGTCCATCTCACACCAGTCAGAATGGCTAAGATTAAGAACTCAGGTGATAGTAGATGCTGGCGAGGGTGTGGAGAAAGAGGAACACTCCTCCATTGTTGGTGGGACTGCAAGATGGTGCAACCATTTTGGAAATCAGTGTGGCAGTTCCTCAGAAAATTGGACATAGCTTACCTGAGGATCCAGCTATACCATTCCTAGGCATATACCCAGAAGATGCTCGAACATATAACAAGGACATATGCTCAACTATGTTCATAGCAGCCTTATTTATAATAGCCAGGAGCTGGAAAGAACCCAGATGTCCTTCAACTGAGGAATGGATTCAAAAAATATGGTATATTTACACAATGGAGTATTACTCAGCTATTAAAAACAATGAATTCGAGAGTTTCCTAGGTAAATGGATGGAACTAGAAATTATCATCCTGAGTGAGATAAGCCAATCACAAAAGAACACACATGGTATTCACTCACTGATTATTGGATATTAGCCCAGAACCTTGAAATGCCCAAGATGCAACTCACAGGCCACATGAAGCTCATGAAGAAGGAAGACCGAGTGGAGGTGATTCGGTCCTTCTTAGAAGAAACAACAAAATACTCAAGGGAGTGAATATGGAGACAAAATGAGGGACAGAAACTGAACGAGGGGCCGTCTGAAGACCATTCCACCTGAGTATCCATCCCATGTGCAGTCAACAAAGGTAGGTGCATGCTGATAAGAGCCTGATATAGATGTCTCCTCAGAGGTCTGCAAGAGTCCGACCTAGTCAGAGGCAGATGCTCACAACTAGCCATTGAACTGATTGATCATGGGGTTCCCAATGGAGGAGTTAGAGTGAAGACCATTGGAGCTGAAAGGGTTTGTGGCCCCATGAGGAGAGCAACAATACCAACCAACCAGAACTCCCAGGGTCTAAACCACCAGCCTGGGAGCACTTAGGGAGGGATCCATGGCTTCAGCTGTATACTTAAGAGCGGAGGGCCCTACTGGGCATAGGTGGAAGAAGAGATCCTTGACCTCATGAAGGCTGGACACTCCAGGGTGTGGGAATTTGAGGGTGGGGAGGTGGGAGTGGAGGGGTAGGTAGGGGTTACATCTGGAGAGAAGAAGGAGAAGGGGTGAGGGGATAAGGGGTTCTTAGGTGGGTGGGGATGGGGTAAGGGGACAACATATGAAATGTAAATAAAACATCCAAAAAAAATATCACCATGAATAGTCACCAGCCTTTACCATAGAGTGACTGTTCTTCCTCACTGGTGGTAAGTTAGGTGGAGAGATGTGTGAATTCTACACTTAGCAAAAGTGATTGCTTAGTTCTTCCAAGCTAGCCAGAAAATGTGGGGTTTATATTTTGCAATTTTTAGAATCTATTGAAATATTTTTAATGCTCTAAGATATAATCACTCATTGAAACCTGCCAAATGTTCATATGACATACACATTTTTGCAAGTATGTTTTTAAATATCTGTTAATTGTATCATTCAATTCTTCATATAATAAAAAATACTTGGAAAAAAAAAGGAATTTTCCTCCACCCTTAACTTCCCTGTCTAGCCTTTTAATTTTGAAACATTTCCATCAATCATTAAGCACTGCCTTTTGAAACTTCCTCCTGTATAGGGAACATCTATATACATAGAAGATATCTGGATTATCTGCATGGTTTATCACCTACCCTTTATAACAATCTACACACCCTCAAACCCACGTGTATACCCTTCCTTCACATAACTTCTGCAGCAAAGTTTAAACAAATGAATGACTTCTAACATTCTACCTGGACTAGGTTGAACATAGACTTTTTCATCTAGGTTCTTGAAATCTCTGAAGGGTTTTCTGTTGCAACCCTGAGGCTAGGGGAAATCATTCTGGAGAGTCGCTTTTTGGAATAGAAAGTTAGATTCCAGTCACTTCTGAAAACTACTGGTACTTTCTGCTTTTAAATTCTATGAAAAAAAATGCCTCTGTATTTTCCAAATAAATGACTTCTGTTTGGATGAAATTGGTTAGCATCCACACCTGTTACTTGTAATCTAAATAGCCTCCACTATACAGCAAAGGAATTTATAAAAATGCAAATACTGCTAGAATTTTCACCCTCCAGAAATTCACGATAAGGCAGAGGTGTGCACTTATGACTGTAATAAATATTCAGGCAAAACTAATAACAATGATGATAAACAGAGAAGTCATACTTCTTCTAAAATTTGTCTACTGGTTTATAGTGTTTACTGGGGGAAGTGATTTGGCGTTAGGGACCAAGTGTCAACAGTGAAGCGGACACACTAGGAGAACCTTCTCTTCCCTGCATCCTGGAATATTTATGGAGAAATATTTGAAACAAGTGTTTCAATGAATTCTGAAGATGTTTTCATAGATATTTCCATGGAGTTTTTACTGACTTTGAAAGACTAAACATCATTTGATATTTTCAATTTTGAAAATAAGGTAGAAATCTCAACTCATTTGAACTAAGGAAAACAATATCTATTCAAGCTTTCTTGTGATTGTTAAAGTCAAAAATCAGAACTTGGCTTTAATATGGAAGATTGTTGGCCATAAGGAATTCAAAACATGAGGCTGTAGAGATCAGTCAATAGTGGTTGCCTTGTAAATATGAGGACTTGAGTTTGTTCTCCAGAGCCCACATAAAAATGGAAGTCATGGTGGATTATTTGTTATCACAGAGCTGGAGACAGGGAGACAGATGGACCCCTGGGGTCTGCTGATGAACTGCTCTAGCCTAACTAATGAAAGACCTTGCTTAAAGGAAGTGTATTATAGTTCTGAGGATGGCTTAGATGTGCACATGCATGTACACACACATACTACAAATACACAAATAAATATACAAACACACATTAAAAATAAATTCAGTGTAAATAAACATGAATTTTGTGTGCCATGTATCTTCAGGCCCTTCAGGTTGTCTGCATCCTATGGTCACTTTTACATTTCACTGTGCTTATTCTCAGATATAAGTCTGTATCCCCAAACCAATTTTTACAATGGTGTCTTTATCCATCTACCCCTCTTTCTTCTCTGGGTTCTTACAACATCATATCAGACATTTTTGTTTCTTGGTTGGTGCTGGGAGTTGAACTCAGGGTCTTATTTGTACTAGGCAAACACTACCAATGATCTATATTTCCAGATATTTGAAAGCAATATTTTTAATTTATTGTTTGGGACATGTATATAATAAATTTCAGTCATATGCACCCCACATTCTCTCTTCCAATTCCTCCTATTTTCACTCACATCTTCCTCCCAATTTTATGTCTCATTTTTACATAAATACATAACTCTTCAAGTCTAGTCAGTGCTGCCCATGTATACATGAGTGTGGGGATATCCTCAAGAGCATAGTCATCCTGCCAGGAACCATACCTCTAAAGCTAACTGACTTCCCCTCCTCTAAAAGCCATAGACTCTCAGGATTAGCTCAACCAGAAGTAATGACTCCTTTCCCCCATCCATGCTAAATGTTGGCTGGTTTAATATTATATGGTCAATCATAGCTGCTGGATATTCATGGCTGTAGAGGTCTTGCCATGTCCAAAAGATACTGTTTGCCCACATCCTCCCTGACGTCTACACTGTTGGGACATCCATGAGCATATTGAACCTGAACTTGACTTTTAACTTGCCTTTTTAGCCTGAGCTCTCACCACTTAATACAACACTTAGAATGCAAGTATGTATTGATTCCAAGATGATTAGATAAAAGTGAACATAGTTCATGTGCCCTAAGAGACTATGATGACCTAAGGGATAAACCAAGTATCTTTAGAGTCTATTGGCATCAATTCATATCTACTGAGTAAGTGCATTTTCTTCCATTAATGAAATATATTAGAAAGCTAAGGGATGGGCTGGAATGATGGCTCAGCTGTTAAGCGAACCAACTGCTCTTCCAGAGGTCCTGAGTTCAATTCCCAGCAACCACATGGTGGCTCACAACCATCTGAAGTGGGATCTGTATGCCCTCTTCTGGTGTGTCTGAAGACAGCAACAGTATATTCAAATACATAAAATAAATAAAAAAAAATATTTTTTAAAAAAAGGAAACCTAAGGGACAGCAAAGGAGGAAAGAAAGCATCAGACACTTTTGTGACTTTTGTATGAGCTCCAAAAGATCCAGTTACAGAAAATGTGCAACGGTTCTTATCATCACTATCATCGTGTTTATCCGTGTCCTCTCCACTGTCCCTGTGTTACACATGGGGGACTCACCCCTTCACACACATCACTTCACTTAATCACCCTAAGCTTAGGCACTACTGTTGCCCCAACTTCACAAATGAAGGGCTACAGTGCACAAAGTGATAAAGTAATCTGTTTGCAGTTTAACAACAGATCATAGTCTACAGCTCAAGTCAGCCCATGTCTAGTGTCCATGCCTACTCAGATGCCATGAACTAAGAAGCTAATTCTGAGGACACTGTGGGCTCAGAGAAAGGACAGGGCAACACAGAAGTAAGAAGAAAACTGCTCGTCTCTCAAGTGGTTGCACCTGAACATCCTTCCTCAGCTCAAGTGAGCTGTACACAGTGAAATCACAGCAGTAATAAGGTACTTTTTATAAGGAAAGTCCTTTAGCAATACTATAACCCCATTCTAGTGCTAGCTGGAAGCTTGATGATGAGCCAGATTTACTGCTGAAGGGTGAATTGGGAAGCTCCCAGGCATCATAGCAGAGAATAGGGCAGGCCTTGCTGGGATTTATTGTTCCTGAGGAGAACAGGGGCTCCAGCTTGACTAATCAGACCATCTATCAGCAGAATGGTGACTATTGACTCTTCCACACATACAAAGACTAACAAGTGGCTGGAAAGTAAATGGAAGGAGTCTCAGAAGCCCCATCTTCTCACAAGGCAGAGCCATGAATCACCTTGGCAAAGGAGTCGTCATCTTTGCATGTCACCTGGGCTGCAGCCAGGTGTTTAGTGCACATGGTAGCTTATATCACAGATAGACAAGGAAGAATGGGGGAAACAACACCATCTAAAACCCATCACTGAGAATGAATTCCCTTTATGGGCACATTTGGACTGCAATGTGGATTAGAGAGAGCACTGTGGTAGAAGTCAAGAAATATAAATGAATGTCCATGTCTGCCAACAATGAAGCAGGTAAATATCGAAGAAGGAAGAAATGCCTTGAGTCTCTATTTCCCTTTTTGTCAATTTAGTGGTTCTGCTGGTAAGCCCTTTTCACCTAGCTTTTTTTTCTTATGTGTTTGTGTGTGTGTGTGTTCCATGTGCATTTGTATGTGTGTGTGCATTTGTGATTGTGTGTGTGTGTGTGCTTGTTCATGTGCATTTGTGTGAGTGTGTGGTTATGTACATACACACACGCATATGCATTTGTGTGTATGTATGTACACGAATGATCATGTGTGTGTGCTTGTGTGGGGGTACATGCGTGCTACAGAACATGTGAATGGGTAAAAGTCGACTTTTTGGAGCCAGTTTTCTCCTTTCACCATGAGATCCAGGAATCAAATTCAAGTCATCCACAGAGACTATGGCAACATGCACAGGGCCTGCACAAATCTGTGCATGATGAGATTCCAATGCTGAGAGTGGATGTGAACTTAAGGCCTCATCTCTAACCCAGTATCTATCTCAGGGAGATAAGCACTTGCAAAGAAAAAAATAGTTCTTTTCATTGGAGTCTCACTATATATGCAAACCACGCTACAGACCAGCCCCCATACCTCTTTGTAGATGACAACCTGGAACAAAGCCAATGGTATTTTTGGAGGGTTTTTGTTGGGTATTATAATGCTTTGTCTGGGCATATCTTTTTTTTAACCTTACAGGTCTTTTGTTTATACATTATGGTTTTCAAGTTTGTGTTTTTTATGGACTTCTGTGTTTGCCACTGTGTGTGTATCTCTCTGACTATATGTGTTTCTTCTGCTTTTTCTTTGGCTCTTTGGTTTTTGTTTGTTTGTTTTCAATTCAGATTTTTAAATTTTGCTTATTTTCATATTAATTTTACATGCCTGGTTGTTTTCTAATGAGCAAAAGCAGGAAGAGATGTGTGTGAAGAAGTGAGTAGGACCAGAGAGGAGTTGCGGGAGGGAGAACCATAATCAGAATTATTTTCTGAGAAAATATATTTACAATTAAAAAAGACAATTAGAACAAATTTTAAAAAATAGGTCATCCAGCTTGTGCAGCAAGTGCCCCTAGATGTTCAGTATTCTTGCCATTCATCATCTCAAACTTAAAAATCATTATTGAATACAGCAACAACGGACATGGTTGAGCAAGTGTATCTGTAGTAGAACCAAGACTCCTTTGAAACCTCCAGTGCTGGGAATGGGTTATATTTAATGGAGTTGTTGGCCAAAGGGGCCCCATGGAAACCCCCCAAACAACTCAAGCTATTGTGAGGGCAACTGATTGTTCTCCACAAACTAGTGGTTAAGTCCCCATTCTGGAAGACAGCACTACATAAGTCAATGAACATAGAAAATTTAAGTAGAGCCTTCACATAGAATTTTTACCCATGACCAGTGTTTGTTGTACTAGAAGGTATTCTGAACACTACCAGAGGAGAATGGTAAACACTAACCCAATGACAACCCTTTGATCTGCAGTGGTGATCTGCCTGCAGAATATGCTGGTGCAATAGTGGAACAAAGGTTATGGGAATGACCAACCACTCCCTGATTGGGTTTAAGGTCCACTCCTTGAGATGGAACCTGTGCCATCACTTCCCCAGGAGACCAAGAGTATGAGACTAGATAAGCCATGGACCTGGGGGGAAACCAAATACTACTGTTGTGATAAAGGAACATAGAAATAAAATGATCACTAATGACATTCTGCTAGTCATAGATGAGTGTCCTGCTCAGTCACTATTGAAGAAGCTTCCTCTGACAGTAGATGGGAGCAAATACATTCTTTACAACTAAACAATGGGCAGAGAATGAGAAACTCTGGAACCTTTAGTCCTAAATGGGATGTCTTCATTCTTCTCTAAGGATGCAGGAAACTAAGAGAGAGAGGAGTCATAAAAATCGTAAGAGCCAGTGGAGATGGAAGACACCAAGAAAGAAGGTCTTCTAGACATAAGAAGAATGAAACACACATAAACTCACAGAGACTATGGCAGCATGCACGGGGTCTTCACAGGTCTAAGCCAGATGGAGTCCCAGTGCTGAGAAAGGAAGTAGTCACAGGCCTCCATCCCTAACCCAAAAACCCATTTCTAACTGATAATCACTTACAAAGGAAAACTTAGTTTGATTAAATGGAGTCTCACTAGATATGCAAACTACATTTAAGGATAGGCCCCTTTCCCAGCAGTTGATGGGGAACGCAAAATGAACTCAATAGTATTTTTTTTCCTTCTTTCATTTTGTCCCATAATGCTTTGTCTAGGCATTTTATTTATTTATTTATTTATTTATTTATTTATTTATTTAAATTTACAGATCTTTTGCTTATACATTTATAGTTTCCTATGATGTTTTTATGGTACTTCTGTGTGTGCAAAATGTGTGTCTTGGTATCTGTATCTGTTTCTTGTGCTTTTCTTTGTCCTTTTTTTCCTGTTTGTTTGTTTCTTCACATTCTGGTATGTTTGTTTTTATTTTCTCTGAATTTTATTATTATTTGATGAATGACTGTTTGTATTCTACTGAGAGAAAGAAATGGTAGGGGTTGGGTGGGTGAGAAGAAGTTGGGGGAGGGGAACCAGTAATCAGAATATTTTGTATGAGAAAAAAATCTATTCTTAATAAAAAGAAAGTAAACCAAAGGCAAAAGTTGTATCAGTATTAATTACAGTGGAAGCATGTTTCATGCAGAAACTAAGATAGAGTGAAAGTTAAACCCTGTGTCTTCCTGTTCCAGCTACAGATAGTTTATCACTGGAAAATCTCACCTCCCTTTCTGAGTCTCACTTTCCCCACTTCTCAAAAGAAAACATTTGATCAGACAGCCTCCAGAGCCTCACATAGAGACAGAAGTCTCTGAATCGACATTTCTCACATCTCACAACATCCATCTGTAGGAAACGGCCTTGGTGATGATTTTCCTTTAAGGAGGATATTCTCTGATCACCCAGGAGTCCAACACAAGTAAAAATTTGAAATGAAAACAGAAGGATAAGTCTGGTTCTTACAATCCTAACAAATCCATGTCCTTATCCACAGGGGAGATGTCTGGCCTGGAGTTTTACAGGCAGCAACAGAAAACAAACACTTCCAGAACTAGCAGGTGAGAATACAAATGCAAATACAGGCTTGCAGGCCAGAGTTCAGCTCAGAAGAAATCACCAAGGTCTAGTCAGACTACCTGCTCAAAATCTCAGGTGAGATAACAAAGAAAATGAGAACCTCTTTAATTCGCTGTCTCCTTTTCCATAAGGCTGTACCTCAAAACTACAAGTATGCTTTGTTTGGAGCTGCCCTGGGTGTTGGTGAGTGACAAGTTTGAAGAGGACTCTGTGACAGACACCAAAGAACATGTGTGTTGCAATATTAAAGTGATTGTTTTAAACAACCTACTAAATGGGAAAAATCACGATTCATTCTGCCATCTCCACAAGGATAGAAACAATATTCCCTCAATAGTTAAGTCAGATTACCAGGGACTAAAAGAGCAATTCTAAGCTTCAACAGAATTATTTTCAAATATACTTTTAACCAATGGCATAAAATATGACTAAAGTCTCCCTAATATTTATGAATAGTCCCCATAGGCTGTGCAGTGCACTAAGTATGTTCTAGGCATATTCACATTAAACTCACATCATTGTCTAGATGGGGTCTAGAGACCATTGCCATTACAAGGATAAGAAAAGAGCTGAAGGGAGGATGCATAGAAACAGCAGCAGCACAGCTGACATTGGACCTGTCTATATATACCCAAACTTGAGGCTCTTTGGTCCTATATGACCACAGTTCTGCTTGTTAATCACTATGTGGAGAGAGAAGAGGTCCTAAGAGATGCTCTAGTTGAACCTTTTCAGTTAAATGAAACAAGAATAAAATCTTGGTCTTATTTTAAAGGACACTATAAAACATAAATATTTGTGCTATATCAAAGTATACAATTCTAAGAAAAAGGAGGCAAGCCAGTTTAAATTTCTCTTCTCTAATCTTTGCTTTGTTTTGAAACAATGTGTCAACACTGTAACTTCTGTTGGTGTTGGGATACACTGTGTGAAGGTGTTTCCTGTATATCTGTTCCTTCCTTGCGTGCCTAAGGCATTCACTGATTGTTTTAATAAAGATCTAACGGCCAATAGCTAAAAAGAAGAGGGAAGGAGGGACTTCAGTTTGAAGAGGGACACTGGGAGAAGAACCTGAAGCACAGGATTCGCCAGTGTGACATGGAGGTGCCTGGACTGAATGAGAACTAACAGACCAAATGACAGGATTAGTCTGGTTAGAGCTAGCTGGAAGTTGCCTAGCTAGTGTCCCTAAGCTTTCATAAACAAGTCTCTGTAGCATTAGTGATCAGCTGGCGGCAGGGCTGAGACAGTCGAGCAATATTTTGGCGATACACTGGCCCAGAGCTTTCTATTCTACATAGGTTAGTCCCAGACACCTCCAATCACAACACACACACACAATCACACACACTCACACACACACACTCACACACACTCACACACCCACACACTCATACAAATCCATTGCTCTAGCCTCAAAATTTCTGGGATAACTAGTATATGTCAATTAACCTGGCCAATCTTTGTCTTTGTGCCTAGAATTTTTAATTCATCATGTCCTGAAAATAAAAACTCTACTTCAGAAAGTTGTGTTTCAAAGAACATTTTAAAATACATACAAATTTCTGCTCAATATCTTCATTGTTCTTTGAAAATAACAAGATGCATGTTATATAATAGCCAGAAGGGTAAAAACAATATATTAATCCCCACATATTACTTTCAAAAATATCTTCCCCCAGGGACTGAAAAGATGATTCAGCAGGTAAGATCACTTACTCCATTTCCAGAGGAACTGAGTACAATTCCTAGTACCCATGTCACAAAGCTCACAACTGCTTTCATTCCTATTCCAGGAGATCAAAACACCCTCTGGTTTCCACAAGCACCTGAACACGTGTAGCATACACAGGCTCAGACATATACATATAAATTAAAAAAATAAATAAATGTTAATAAAATCCTCTTCCAACTAGACTGCTAACAGTAAGGGATGTGGAAAGCCTGAAAGATGATGTTCTGTAAGAAGGAACTCTACACCTGAGGGGCACTGTGGGAGTCAGGGTTTCAGTCCACAAACTTTGTGAGTAGACAAAGAGGGGCCAATGCTATGGAGACAAATTGTGAAGAACATTTCATTGAGATCAGCTCCATGTTGAGAGGGCTCACCCAGCACTGCTTTGCTCGCTGAGCAAATTCAGCCTACACTAAGAGAATGGGGAGTCATGAAGAAATGAGTTGTAGAGTAAGCTGTCTGCTTTGGAGACTTTGCTGTATTTTTTATTGTTTTATTATGTAAGCAACCATGTGCCTCAAACATGTGTTTTGTTTAGCTTTGAAAGTAACCTATGGGGCCCGAGCATAGAGCAGGTCACAGGCGGCAGCTCTGTACCCAACTCCAGAAAACTGAGAGAAAGAGGGACTCCCAGGAGCTTTAACTCAGGGAGCATCCCAGGTAAAAATGAATCACCTGTGATGTCTGCTGTTAGAAGTTCTAATCCAGATGCTGGCCTCCGAACTTATACTACTCAGACCTTTGAAGGGCCACTGACAAGAACATCAAACAGCTAGAGATTGACATCACTAATCTGAAGAAATCCCTCATTTCATTTCGCTGCCTGAAGAGACCTCCTAAAATCGCAAAGATCCTTATTGGACTTGATTTACTCTATTACAATAGAAAAGGCTGTGTACAGCTCTTGACTGTATACAGCCCTTAAAGAAGAATGTTGCCTTTACATAGACAAGACAAGGAGGGTTAAAGAGAGCATGAAATAGGTCAGTGAAAGCCCTAAGAAAAATCAGAGAGAGAAAGAGACAGATGAATGCTGGTACAAGAACTGGTTTTCAGCCTCTCCAAGGTTGTCAACCCTATTTCCTCCCATCTTGGGACCATTATTTGGGTTCTTTTTGCTTATTTCTGCTGGTCCCTGGCCCTCAAATAGGCAGACTAACTCTGTGATACAACAGATAAATAATTTGGTAGCAAAACCTACTCAGATACATTATCATAAGTTAGCTATGGAGCACCACGAGACTCAAGATGAGGTTGTTACTTTATACAGGGTGTTTTCAAAACCCATCTCCACCCAACCTAAAAGGGGGGACTTCTGCCCCTAGACCAAGCAGAGAGTGGCCACCCAGAACCCCCTCTGACAGACGATCTGAATTCTTAGGCTGCGAGGCTAAGCACTGCAAGGGAATATAAATAAAAGATAAAAATATCTCTCTGGGTTACCTGAGAGACAAGCCTGACTACATAGGGGTTGCTGTCAAAAGTATCCCCTCTCCAGGAAAAAGACATCGGGATGAGTATGGCCCTCATGTCTCACTGGACAACGACAGGGGGACTGGAGCCATTACAAGGTCCCCTTCAAGAACTGGAGGTCAGGCCTCTATCCCCACCTTCACAAGATTAGAATTGCCACAAGCCTTCTATACTTAGAGAAGGGAGGAGATGTCAGGGGCAGCCCTGCTTACACACTGAAGGCCTAAAGTCAGCCATAGGCCTAAAATCTGCAATAGGCCTGTCATACATGTATACTAACACCAAGTCTTGGGTCTCAGTGGAAAAACATTGAAACAGATGGCTATGTAAACAGGCAGCTTTTGTGAAAATTTACAAGCCTGAGAAGTCATAGACCTTGTAAATAGGTAGCCTTGGCAGACAATATCAACTTAGATAAAAACAAGGGAGTCATAGACAGAGTCATAGTGACTTGTCCCCTGAACCTTCACCCAGCCGATACCCAGTTCTGAAAGATATCTGTACTCCCCCTTGAACACCCACACTCCAGTGTCATTCCCTTCCCCACATCCTGCCTTTCTGTGTTTATAACCCCTGTGTGAATGAATTACGATTTGAGAAAAAATAAATTATTTAAAAAAAGAAAAAAAGAAAGTAACCTATATTGGGACAATTGATGATTATAAATTAAAGTATTAGATTTGGCATGAGAACTAGGTAATCTTAATAGCTTGGGATAAGAAAATACTGCTCAATGGCATCTGTCTCATCGCTGGTCACAAATGCCATTTTGAATATGTACAAATGTGATGTCATCCTGGCTATCTCCTTTCCAGGAATGACTGGATTTGGCTCTCTGGTGAAATACATAAACATTTACAATTTTATGTTTAGTAACATGTAGTTTTCGTAGGGACCCCAATTCAAACTAGATAAGAGTAGGAAAGGTTAAAACAACTTGTCTTAAAAAGTCACAGTGAGGTTCAATATTGAATTTGTTTCCTGTTTCCCCATGTGACAAAGTACAGTTTTATATAAATTCATATGATTGTTTTAATTCTCCTGGAGAGACAAATATCAACTATGGGGTTGTCAAACTAACAATCATGTCTTCCTTTCTAGGGACATAATAGTTTGTTCAGCTGCCTCATCTCTGAGTGGCCACATACTTTAAAGAGGCTGAGATATTCCAGAGGGTCTAGACTGATCTAAGGTCATTAGGGTTATTCCAAGTAGACTTGTCACCTAACTTTAGTAAGCTAGATATACATCGGTTTGTTTGAGGTCTTCTTCAATTATCTCCCCACTCTGAATACAAGAAACACAGGGGGTGCTTCAAGTATTATGATTATAATAACATTATTTATGATAATGACTATTATGGGATGTTTCAGTTTTCTAATTGGTTACCACAGTCTTCAATGATGGTTTCAACTCTGTCACTTGAAAGCCCACAGCAAAGGTTAGAAGCTGAGGAGAAGCAGGTGAGAGGGGCTTCGCTAAGTTGGAACGTAGGATCCTTCTTTCCTGAAACTATATCATTCACAACTTTTATGTATAAAGAAGGGGTGATATGGTCTGATACCTCAAATTATGAGTCAAACCCTATTGCTGTATCTGATCTTCTAGTGAGCTAGACTATCAGTAAGTAACTTGGCCAACTCTATCAGCATGTGACACATAGATACTCAACCATGATCTTCAACCCAGGCTGTCTGTATCAGGCACAGTGCTAATGCTATGATATGAGAACACTTCTCATTAAACACATCGCAGAGTTTACTTTAATCCTGGCATAAATTCTGCAGCCTTCCTCTTAATAGTGTTTGTATTTATACAAATCCTTTGGAATTGTCGAGACCTTATTATTGTAAGGCTCGTAAGACCTTGGCAGAGATTTTACAAATAAAAGATATTCAAAGCTTAAGAGGTTTCTTAGCAGTTCAGCACTACCCATAAGTTTCTTAGAAAGGATGTGTTCCCAAATTATGATTACATAATGGGCATAAAATAAATATGTTTCCATTAGTCTATTGTGCTTCATAGGATTGGCCTTTCTAACTAGTATATTTTTATGTGATATTTTCACGTGGTTAATATAAACCGATATGCTCCTCATTTAAGCAACTAAAGGTCATCAAATCAAGGCAAAATATCCATGTTCACAATGACTTAAAATCATTTTGGTAATATCTCATTTGTCATTTGGCTTAATCAAAGGATGAAATAGCATTTAGCCAAAAGGCTAACATTATAGGCAAACATTATATGCCCACAGGAATATTTGCATGTATTCTGGTACCATGGTCAGAAGGGAGGAGAGCCATAGGGAACAGCAAAATACAAATTATATAAAGGAGCAATGGAAATGACTGGGGAAGGGAGATAATTGGGAAAGGGAGAAGGGGTCATATAGAACTCTAGGGGTAAAATAACACTAAGGATGTTTGAAAGAATTGTAAAAGTAATATTTTTATTTACCCAAAATTGCATATGACATATCTAAGTGTATATGCATACATTTATAGTTTAAGGGATTTTAAGCTATTTATACTGGTGATGCTCCCTAGATGAGCCATATGATTTGCAACAAAAGTTTCATTGCCAAGCATGATAAACCCTTTTTTGAGCTCTTGATTGGAGGAGCTCAAGGGTTTCCCAGAACAGTCTATTGCAGTTGCCCTTGGTTGCTTTCCAGAGATTGAGGGAAAGGTTCTATGCATTTTGGTCACAGGACTTGAAAACATCCTCCCCAAGGACTAGCCTGCATAGTACCAGGTGTTATGCAAGCTGCCAAGGGAAAGGACCAACCAATAGTCCTATCCAGCTGTGATGTCTATGAACCACAACAGCCACAGGATAGCAAGATATCCCTAAGAGTGCACCAGTGGCATTCATGTATTGGAAGTAACAATCAGCTCTCTGAATGAACTTAAGATCTGCTCAACAGGAGGTAAACCATGCCTGCTACTATATATAAACCCAACCAACTACCCAGGGTAAGTGAGTGCAGAGTCCAAAGAGAACCTGCTACCACCACACCACTCTTCTCAACCAGCATAACTTCCAGCAGCATTCTAAATACTTCTTTTTATGTCCACAGATACGTGTAACTCTCACTCTTCAACAAAAATCATCTATTTGTGACCAATGTATACCATCACAGAAAATCACAAGTGGTCAACATTCAGAGAATCACTGATCATTGGAACTGGATACCCAGTATCAACTGATATATATCTACAATATCACTCGTACACCCAAGGCTCATAGAACATTACAGAAGAGGGAGCATAAAGATTGGAAGATCCAGAGTACAAGGAAACCCTCCATGAGATTGTGTCATTTAGAAATAACAGGGAAGCTTCACCCACAATACCTCAATATATGTCTATCTAAATGAGACCTGAACAAGGACAACAAAAGATATGCTAAAAGAGACAGGAGAAATCATAGAAGGCCTTACCCTTAGACAAAATATTATGGGAAATAAGAATTGTTGAGAGCTGAAAAGTTAGTCTTCCTCAGGAATAAGAATGTCCTAATTGGTTATTCAGTATCAAATAGTCAGCCATAAAAATCATAAATAAATATAATATGTACAAATATGTATATGTATGTGTATATATATATACACACATATATATGTATATGTGTGTGTATGTGTGTTTGTGTGTATGTGTGTGTGTGTGTGTGTGTGATTTCATGGCTGATAATTAGGTTACAATTTGATAGACATCATACCAACTACAAATGCAGATGTTCAGGGCTCTCTCATCCATACTAACACAGAAAAACTCTGGGAATGAAGTTAAATGCTGCAGTAGAATGAAGGTGATCAGATACAATGTTTAGGTAGCCTTTGATCCAATGTCAAATACATATAACTTACACATACACACACACACACACACACACACATATATAACACTATAGGGACTCAACAGGTTATATTAATATATGTATGCATATGTGTGTTCATGTAACAATAACAAATTAATAATTAAAGAAAAAGTGGCCATAGATTTGAGAGGTAGCAAGAAGAGCATGAGAAAGGTCAGATGGGGGAAAGGGGAAGGGGGAAATAAAGTAATTATATTTTAATTTCAAAAAGTTAAAAATTTAAAAAGAAGCATATGGCTTTTCAGATGGCAATCATCTCTTTCACACAAAGAGTGGTGCATAGGCCTGTGAACACGGAGGTAAGGTATAAATAAGCATAACACAAGCCTCCCCCCCCACCGCCTCATTGCTGTGGTGCTTCCCAGGGTGCTTTGCATCTACTAGTTATTTTAAGAATGTGTGATAGTGTTCCTGAAATGGAATGATACCCAGATGTTTGTGTACTGATGTCATACCAACTACAGATGGAGATGTCGGGCTCTCTCAGCCATGTAAGCTGCAGAGAAACTTTGGGCATGCAGTTGAAAGCTGAAGTAGAATGAAGGGGACCAGACACAATGTGTAGACAGTGTTGGATTCAATGTTAAATCCTATTTGCTCATTAGTCCTCACCATGGTACAATTTTATACATTCCTTCTTAGCTACATTTCTAAAACTCTAGCGACCTCCCAATGTGTCATCAATATATAAAAGAAATTTCTTAAGAGAATGTCATGTTCTTGCCTCTGACCTGGGTAGTTACTGGTATGATTATGAAAGTGGGAAGAAAAGAGTCATTGAACCTTTTGAAAAGTTAAGTGGTCTCATAAGACTGAGTTTTCTCTTAAAATATTATCTTACTTTCTAAGGATATATGAATGTTTTGAAATTGTCACCAGCCAGAGGCACGGAGACTAAGACCCTGAAGAGTATCAACAGATTTGTTAGAGTCTTCATGAGCAAACGCATGAGCCTGCTGCAGTGTGATCTAAAAGACTCCTTCCTGTTTATCATCCAACTTCTTAGTTTGCTCTGAAAAGTTGTTGGACTACAGTGACTGGAGTGATGGCTTAGCAGTTAAGAATTCAGACTGCTTTCTGAACAGGCTCCAAGTTCAGTTTGCAGCATCTACATTTGGCAGCATGGAACTACCTGTAATCCCAGTTCCAGGAGTTTTGACAGCATCTTCTGAACACTGGAAGTAAATGCATTCAGGTGTGCATGCACACACACACACACACACACAAATTTAAATTAATAAAAATAAACATTGAAAAGTTACACTATAATTTTCATACAATAAATTGCACAGTACAATCTAATCATTTTTCCTGTGTTGTTTGCATCTCCAAAACTCTTTGTCCAATAAAGACAATGAGCACATCACAACCATTAGATTCTTGGTGTCTCTCTTTCATCTCTTCCCAGTCCTCTTCAAACCAGCTATGTCTAAGCCAGCAAACCACTGATATGAATGGTACGTTACTACAGCATAGTTTGTATTTTATATACATGCAGTCATCATTTTTTGGTTTTGAGACATTCACGTAAATTAAGCTAATCTTGAACTTGCTAGTTGAATGTGCTCTGGCTTCCACCTTCACAGTGTTGTGATTATAGGAGTTACTACAAAACCTGGTTTACTAAGTGCTAAAACTCAAACATAGGGCCTTGTCTATGCTAGACAAACACTTTAGGCTCAGCTAGAGCCTCAGGTTCATTATTCCTTTTTTATCAACTAAAGGTTCACCCTGTTCTTGCTTTGGTGGATAGTTTCTTGCCAAGCAATTTCCCATTGGATGGATATATCATTATTAGTTTACTCACTAATTTGTTGCTAGTCATTTTTGTTGTTTCCTGTTATTGGGCATTATAAACAAAACTGCAGCAGACAACAAGAATCATTTTTTCTATAAATTACACTTTCATCTTTCTTCTTTTTTGTAATTTACTTTTCATTCCAATCATTGCCACCACTCCTGGTCACCTCCTCCCAAAATCCCTCCCTCCACACCATTCCCCTTCTCCTTGGAAAGGGTGGAGCCCCTCCTCTGGGCATCCCCTCACCCTGGCACATCAAGTCTCTATGGTGCTAGGTACATCATAAATACGTAAGAGAGTAACAAGCAAGTCATATGCAGAGATTTTAAGTTTAACTCTTCATAGTTCATTTTGTCTTCAAACACTGGTGCAACTTTGCATACCTACCCTCAGGGCATGAAATGTCTAATGACTTCACTGAGTGAAGAATGTAGAATTCTGAGTTCTTCCTTTTATTTGACTTTGGAGGAATGTGTAGAGGTGTCTCAGGCATTTCCATCTTCGTCTCCCAATGAGTAGTGATAATGAACATCCTTTTACACATTCTTTTTCCAGTTGTGTATGCTTTGGTGTGAGACAGGTGTCCAAATCTTTGTAATTGAATTATAAATGCCTGTATAGTTTAAACACAAATCTTTTATTTATATTTGCTTTGCTTTTCCAGTCTATGCTCTATCATTATACCATTTTTGTTTTGAGCTATCGTGTTAGAAAGGCATTTCTTTTCTTTTTATGTTTTGATTCTTTGTCATATTAAGAAATTTTCAATGAACCCAAAGTCAGGAAAATTTGCCTCTCCCCTTTTTCTTCAAGAAGTTTTCATGTCATTGTTGTGACTCTTAACATATTTTTGTAGTTAAACCATGACAATTTCTGAAACATGAGTGTTTCCTACATTTCAATCACCATGAAAGTTTTTTCTCTACAAGTACGCAGAGAAGGAAGTTCACATTTTGTAACTCTCATGTCTTCCTTTTGATACATGTATTTCAGGATAAAAAGAAAAATTTTGCAACAAAGGCTAAAACACTGGTGATCATAAAAATTGAGGTTGAATTCCAAGAAATCTCCCTTATCCCTGATGAATAGACTGTACATAACCAAGGAATTTTATGCTATTGTGAACTGTTGGCTTGTAGCATGTTGCAAGTGTATAAAAAATAATCCTGGCTGAAACTAAGAAAGGTTTTGAATATTTAAAATGATGTCATATTATATCTTCTGAGATGATATTTAAAACTGAAGATTAAATCATTTAAAACTATAGATATGGTTGTGTTTCCTGCCTTCCTTCCTGAAGTACTATTTCTTCCTGCTGAGTCATAAAATTTTAACTACAAAATGCTGTGCTTCCTTATCTTTTAAAGAGGCTTACTCTTGCTGAAATGTAAGTGATAGGCATTTGGGGGCAATGGCTTTCCGGAGATAAAATCAGCAGATGATTTAAAAATTGGCGATAATAGTATTTCAATGCTATTCAACAAACATGTCTCCTGGTTTCTTGCTACATCTAAAATCAAGTGAGGTACAAAGCATCAATGGTGTCTGCAGACAGAATAAAATATAAGTAACTGATGAGCTGTCTGTGAATGATGTATGCTAACAGGTATTCCTTGGTTTAACTTTCTGCCATGTTTGTCAAGGCAACAAACAACTAAAGGATTTCTGCCTGAATCAGGGGATGGACAGAGCTTTTATGACAAAGAGAAGTAGAAAAATTCAAATAGAATATGATTATATTCTTCAATAACTAAGATGACCTGGAATATAAAGTTGAGGATTCACACTCAGTTCCTCACGCTCATATAGCAAGCACTTCACCCACTCACTCACCTTCCTAATACAGGCCCTAACTATTATTTTCTTAAAGTAAGTCCATGTTCTTAGCAGAAAGTGTTTGTTTATATGCCCCCTTTATGATCCATGTTATTAGATAGATTTCTCTGCTTTCTAGTTCAAGCTTGCAAAAGAAGCTTGGCACTTCCAGGAAGTGGCAATAATAATAATAATAATAATAATAATAACAATGGTATTAAAATATAATAATACAGAACTCAGGTCAGAACTAAGTGCCAATTGCTGTATAACATGCTGAATTTCTACCTAGCAGAAAGCCACTTTTCATTTATTTAATGAGGTGTGCAGATATGGAAATACGGTCATATCAAAGAAATAGAGATAATGAGAATGAAATAAACCTGGTTTCAGGTTTACATCAGGTTAATTTGGAAAGACTTGCACTTAACTGTCTACAATTCTTTCTTATCTAAAATCTCGAGAGTGTGTAATGCCAGTTATTTCAATCAGCTTTTATTGTTACATGGTCCCTACCATTCAACAGCTGATGAACTAGCACATGTATTTGGAAACTATATATAATCAAAGATGGTAAGGAAACTTCTGCATATATATATTTGTGCTTATGTGTGCAAGTATACAATTCTTCACATGTATTTTATACAGAAATCACATGCATATGTATGTGATTATATTTTATATATATATATAAAGAGGTTCTGTAATTTGGATGGCTTAACTTGGCATTTTTGAACTTGACATTAGTTGTAAAAGTGTAATGAATCTGCATCATACTCTAGATTGTGAACTCTGCCCTTCCCCCTGGTTATCAATGAATGGAGCATTCTCTCTCTATGCTGCTCACAGCAGTGCATGGCTCCCAGCCAGTCACATGACTGCAGGGGGTGTCAACACTGCAGCTTGGTGCGTCTCTAGGCTGTAACACTCAGATGTGTTCAAGCCACTTCAACTCACATTATTTTTAACTTTCAGTGAGGTTATCAGGCTGGAATGCTATTATAAACCAAGAATTATTTGTGAATATACATTCTGAGAATATAAATAAAAGATTTGCTAAGCAAATTATCAAGAATTTTTTAATAAACTGATTTCAAATGACTCACGTGCTAGTTATTTTTAGTTGACATTAGGAGGCAGATAGGAACTAATTTCTCTCTGAGCATCTCATTTCCAGGTCCATACTCACATTCACTGAGATTCCTTAAATCACAGTTCAGCTAGCACACAGCTCAACAGCTTCTTGTTCTTCATAATTCGATCATGTCACAAAATAAGGCAGCCTTAGCTAATCTTCAACTGCTTCCATTTCTCTTTCTTTCTTTCTTTCTTTCCTTCTTTCTTTCTTTCTTTCTTTCTTTCTTTCTTTCTTATCTTTGTTATTATAAATTCATACCACCTTAGGTCTGACCCACTTTATAGATTGTCAAATGCTTCTCTACTAAAAGAAACAGAAAGCCATTGCCGAGTATCTGGCAGGAGGCAATGCTTTATAAAACTCCAGTATACAGTAGGAAAAAAATACATCCCTTTAAAGTTTAACGATCTTTCTCCTCTACAAAAAGATACTCAGAGTAAAAAGCTCCTTTTAAAATATATGTCCATCCACTTCATTAATATTTACAATTCCTCTTCTGATGGTAGTGACTTCCCAGATATCTAAGCATGCTTCTACCATAAGCAGCCTGTCCCCAGCGTTTTTCACATACCTTTCAAATAGTGAGTTTTGGGACCTCAAAGCTACCTAACTGCCATGGATTCTTTGTCTCTCAATATTGTGTTTTACTGGTACCTATTATGAACAGCACTTGCAAAGGAACAGTTCTGTGTTTCTTCAACACTATTTTCTTGGTGGCTTCAGAGTCTTTGTGCCAATGGAGTTCTGGCTGGTGTGTTGGAAAAATGAACTATTCCCACACTGATCCCAGCTCATATCAATTTGTGCTATTGGCACAAATGATAAGATGCTAACTTTCCCCAAAGCGGCCACAAACCACAAGTCCCTAGGCTGGTTGGCAGGGTAATGCAGGACTCCATACTCTCCAGCCCTCTGCCAGATACCTGGTCAAAGCATATTCAGGACTTTACAAGCCATTGGTGGATCACTTCCACCCCATCTTCCATTTGACTGCATTCAGCCATGCTACTGTGACTTATGAAAGTATTTGTAACATAATTTTATCCTCTACATATCTCTCTATGCCTGGAAAAAAGAGAATATTGTGTTTTGCTGGAGTGCATGCTTGAGAGGACACGCGATATTTGGATAGAGTTTAAGTATAAATCAACAGACAGTGGTCAACACTGTGGCATTCGTTTGCTTTGCCACTCTTTGCTGCTCTTCATTGGGCCTTTCTGGCACTGGTCTTTGCTGTTGATGCTGTGGCACTGCTTTACCTTACCTTCTTCACTGATCATTGTTTGTAATGACTTCATAGAGAGAAATGCACCAAAAAAGTTTTCAGAATATTCCAGCAGCTTCTGGCCTCTTCTGCAGACTTCGATCAATTGACAGAGCCTTGTGGTTTCTTCTGGATTGAATAGTCTTTCCTGATTCACGAATGGTGTTTGTGACTAGATCAAGCTACCACTGCTGATTTCTGTGAACTGAACTGCTGATATCCTGACAATGAAGATTGGAATTCCCCCAAAGAACTATTTCTAAACAGGTCCACATCCGCCTTTGTCCTATTAAACTTTCCTTTCCACTATCTCTTGTGGGTGGCGGGCTAGGAGGGATGTTAAAGCATTTAAGAACCCTTATTAAAGTAGGTTTTGAAAAATCTAGCCTACAGACATGTATCACCAACATCTGTTTTTATGTGGTGCTGGGAATTGAACATCCCCAGACTCTGGAAGGGATTAAAATTTTTTGTGTGTGAATCAATGCATGTTGAGAAACTACTATGTGCTAGAGAATTTCTGAAGAGCTTTATACATGATCTGGAAGATGTTTATGTGATCTTCTTCCAATTTCTCAGGGGTCTTGCATACCAGGCAACATTATTTATGTTTCAGAGGTAACGAAATTTTAACACATAGAGGCTCATCTCATCTGAGGTTACATACCTCATGAGACTCATCAAAAGTGGGGTTTTACGACTCTAAAGGAATTCCTTACTGTGACACCACTCCAATTGTCTTTTCCACCCAATGCTGAACACTGGCAATCTGGGCTGCTAAAAGAGAAACCACAGGAGAAGTAAGTACTAGCATTACTATCCCTACGGGAAGCAAAGTTGCTAATAAAAATCCTGGTTAACTAAGAAGAGCTGGAGTGTTGGTGTGAACTGGCCTGGACTGCTCTCAAGAGAGGCTGTGAAGAGGATCAGTATAGCAACACTGGGACCACATAACATACCTCTGGGCACTTCGGCTTACTTTAGGACTTCCATAGGTACTTGCTTCATTGTACTCCTGCCCATGGTATTGGCAAGACTCTGAAAAAGCTGCAAGCTTTTGGAGATCAGCCCAGAGGTGGGCTTCTGTGCAGTGGAATCAAATTTATTTTATAAAAGGGACCAAAGTATTTTTGTACTAATTTTTTTTAAAGGTTTCTTTTTTAATCACTTTATCATTATGTGTGTATGTATGTGAGGTGTGTGCACGGAGAGATGTGCATATATGAGCTCAGGTACCCACTGAGTACAGAAGAGGGTATCAGATCCCCTGGTTCTGGGGTTATAGGCAATTGGAAGCTACTAGCAACTGAACTCAATCCTATGTAAGAACAATATGCATTGATAACTCAGCCATCTCTCCAGTCTCTTCTCAGACATGCTGTGCCATTTTTTTTTTTTTTTTACATACGGGTTCAATGTGAATGTGTAGCCTGATTTATTATATTTTAAACAACTAATTATGGATCCTCAACATATTCTTGGACTATAATATAAACCTTTATAAATCTTTTGCTTTCCAGGCCAGCCATGTTTTCAACCAATGGCAGTCCACTACAAGATCAGGAATAGCATTTCACAGCTATGTCAGTTAACTCCACTAGTGAGCCATCTGGCATTTTTACAGGACTAAGAGAAGCACTTAATAAAAAAAAATTTGGGGCAAGCAGGAGGACAGCCAAGCTACTCAATAGTTGGCAAAAGAAATGTACATGCTGTACATTACACTACTGCTTCTTTATGAAATCAGAGCATCCTTTAACTTGTATGCATAATTCTGAGAAAGATTTCTATTCCACATCTCTCATCTACTGGCTATTCTATTGTAACACCAGTGTTATTGGACTTTTCAAATTCATGTTCTTGACATTAAAAATATAATTTAATGTTAGGTTAGGATTTAAAAGGTACTGATAAGTTAAAGAGTTTGTGGTGTATGTGTGATAATTTGCAAAGAAGACAATAGATTTGGGAACGTGCCCTGGTTGTTCTCTCCCTTATGAATCTATGGTTAAATCCATCATTATAGTCAGTGGCCACTCCAGGCACCTATCAGTTTCTTACCATCAGACTTTAGGCCTTTGCTTCTCCATGCCATTCCTCCTCTATGCTACACTTCTACACTGCATCAGCAACATAAAGACAAGCTTCTATGCTTAAGCCTTTGATGATTCCCTTCTAACGGCAAAATAAATGGACCTTGTGGTCTCTCAACATTCTGTTCTTGCCAACGACTTATCTTCTAAACACAAGAGTATGTCTATTTGAGTCCACAAGGATATATAAATCTTTATCAGGGCATTTCTTGTCATCTTTCAACTCTCCCCATTGCCTAACTCAAGGTCTGAGATATTGGTAATCACTAAAAAGGTTTTCTGAATGAATAAGGATTTTGGCAGCCAGTTAGCAAGACTCAAATACATCAAAAGCAAGCTCTGGATTGTGAGAGTCACCTTCCAGAGAGACTTGTAGAAATCTGTAATTCCCACTGTAGTCTTTAAATTGAACCTTTTCTTCAAAATAGGAAAAGCAACTATATTATAAACAATTTCTCCGCAAAATTTTACCATTCTGAGTAGCAGGGTCATAGATAGCACCAGGAATGGAAACATCCTATTGTCCCAAATGGCCTTTCACGTATAGTAAGACTATTCTAGGAGGAAGTACTTTCTTCTTTGGGGTTCCCTCCCAGATTCCAGACCTTCCCTTTCCATCCCAAGCACCTGCAGCCAGCCTAGCTGCCACACCAGCTAAATCAAGTGTTTCACTCCTCACTCCACAGTCATTCCCTGCTGAGCATATTTATTTCCATCCTGAGTAATTCTCTTTGAAGGCAGCAATTGTGAGAATGGTCTCTATTCAGTGTTGATAGTGATATTCTAAAAGAATAATTGGAGGCCGTGACCTATGAGTAAAGCCAGCAGAGAGGGAACAAGGGTAACCCACAAAAGCTCCACATGACAGCACTGCATTAGGAGACTCCACAAGTCAACCATAAAACACTGTAACATGGAAAGAGCCATTTGGGGGTATAAAGAGGCAACATCTAAAGAAGTGTGATTTAAGAGAAATGGACATTTAGCAATAGTGAAGCAGATAGAATGGTCAGAATATTTAAATCTTGATTCTGTTCCACAGTAGATTGGGATTCCTTTTAGGAAATAAATAACTAGAATCAGAAGTTCACAAGAGTTATGGTTTAAACTAGCAGATTATTTAAAAATGGGTGATGTGGGATGAGAAAAAGCATATCAGATTTGGGGGATTATGTGGTGATTTACCACTGATTGGCAATATGACATTAAAAATAATTCATTCACAGAGATGGTCACTAGTGAACACAACGGATAACCTTTATCAACAAGCATACAGAAGCTTACTGTGCATGAGGCAAGTGTCTGGAGAACTTTAAATGAGTATTAATTCATTTAATCTTCAACTTTCTCTGGGAGCTACATATTATTTTGTTGTTCTTGTTTCAATTAAATATTTTTTTATTTATTCTTTCTTTATTTTTTTTACACTCCAGATTTTATCGCCCCCAGCGCCCCCACCATCTACCCTGCGATTCTTCCACATCACATACCTCCTCGCCAACTCCCTGACTCCATAAGGATGTTCCTACCACCCATCCACCCACCCCCACCCAACCAGACCTCTAAACTCCCCGGGGCCTCCATCATCTTGAGGGTTATGTGTATCTTCTCTGACTGAACCCAGACCTGGCCGTTCTCTGCTGCATATGTGTCAGAGGGGTCATATCAGCTGGTGTATGCTACCTAGTTGGTGGTGTAGTGTTTGAAAGATCTCCGGGATCCAGGTTAATTGAGGCTGCCCTTCCTCCTACAGGGTTCCCTTCCTCCTCAGCTTCTTCTAGCTTTTCCCTAATTCAACCACAGGGGTCAGCAGCTTCTGTCCATTGATTGGGTGCAAATATCTGCATCTGACTTTTTCAGCTGTTTGTTGGGTCTTTCGAGGGGTCAGTCATGCTAGATCCCTTTTTGTGAACGGTCCATAGCCTCAGTAATAGTATTAGTTGAGACTTCCCCTTGAGCTGGATCCCACTTTGGGTCTGTCACTGGACCTTCTTTTCCTCAGGCTCCTTTCCATTTTCATCCTTGTAGTTCTTTCAGACAGGAACAATTATGGGTCAGAGTTTTGACTATGGGATGGCAACCCCCTCATTCACTTGATGCCCTGTCTTTCTATTGGAGGTGGGTTCTATAGGTTCTATCTCCCTACTGTCAGGCATTTTATCTAAGGTCCCTCCATTTGAGTTCTGAGATTTTCTCACCTCCCAGGTCTCTGGTACACTCTGGAGGTTCCCCCTCAACCTTCTACTTGCTTGTTTCCATTCTTTTTGCTGGCTTTCAGGACTTCAGTCCTTTTCCCCCACCCAATACCAGATCAGGTTCCCCTCTTCCCCAGCCTCATCTACTTTCCTTCCAAGTCCCTCCCTCCCCACTTGAGATTGCTTTCTTCTCCCTCCCAAGTGAGACTGAGGCATCCTCACTTGGGCCCTTCAGCCTGTTGACTTTTTTTGAGTTCTGTGGACTGTATCTTTGTTATTCTGTAATATTTATTTATTTATTTATGTATTTATTTATTTATTTATTTGCTAATATCCACTTATTAGTGAGTACATACCATGCGTGTCCTTTTGGGTCTGAGTTACCTTACTCAGGATGATGTTTTCTAGTTCCATCCATTTGCCTGCAAAACTCAGGGTGTCCTCGTTCTTAATAGCTGAATAATAATCCACTGTGTAAATGACTCATATTTTCTGTATCTATTCTTCTGTTGTGGGACATCTTGGTTTTTCCCAGCTTCTGTCTATCACAAATAAGGGCACTATAAACATAGTGGAACACATGTCCCTGTGGCATGATGGGGCATCTTTTGGATATATTCCCAAAAGTGATATTGCTGGGTCTTCAGGTAGATCTATTTCTAATTTTCTAAGGAACCTCCAGATTGATTTCTAGAGTGGTTATACCAGGTTACAATCCTACCCACAATGGAGGAGTATTCCTCTTTTTCTACATCCTCGTCAACATATGTTGTCACCTGAGGTTTTGATTTTAGCCATTCTGATTGGTGTAAGGTGGAATCTCAGGGTCATTTTGAATTGCATTTCTCTGATCACTAAGGACTTTGAACATTTCTTTAGGTGTTTCTCAGTCATTCAAGATTCCTGTTGGGAATTCTCAGTTTAGTTTTATACCCCATTTTTTGATTGATTTTTTTGGTGATTAGTTTCTTGAGTTCTTTATATATTTTGGATATTAGCCCTCTATCAGATATGGGGTTAGTGAAGTTTTTTTCCCCAATCTGTAAATTGCTACCGATTTGTCTTATTGATTATGTCCCTTGCCTTACAGAAGCTAAACACAACACCTAAAGAGAGGTGTTGTGAAAGTCAAGTGAGGAATAAAGATTTCTTAACTTTTCTTAAAATAAAATGAAGATAATTTGAAAGGAATAGAGAACAACTTGTATAGTTCCATGTACTAGAAAATATGAAATGCCAGTCTAGAAAAATAACATAATAGACTAATTTACATTCAGTCAACAAGAATTACTGAAATATGACTAAAATCTACAACTTGAAATAGTTGAATTTATATCAGACATGAATTTAATAAGTAAAACATTAAAATGTGCTTGGAGATCATACACAAGAAAACATTTTACATTAAAATATAGTGATATTTTCAACTTCCTGCTACACTGTTTGCTTCCTCTAGTATTCTTTCTAGAACCGAAAGCAAAGAAGCCTATTCACTAAAGAAGCAGTCCTTGCCATTATGTAAATGGTAGTGAAGCATCAACACTGATCCCCTGTGCTTAATTTCAAAGCATCAGTTACACTGTCTGTGAATTCAATCAAGTTACATAAACTTACTGTTACTATTACCCACAGTTTATACCTGAAAAAAGACTCAAAAAGATTAAGTGACTGGTCCATAGTAACCAAGAAGCCAGTAAGTTCTTGGGCACAAGTCCATGCTATTGACCTCTCAAGTCCTGCTCTAATTATTGTATCCAACTATTTTTGAGTTCATTTCTTGGGCCTAGGTTTGTGTTAGAAATCCGATAGTTATTATATCATGTAATACTTTCAATTACTGTTAAGTTACTTTCATGTTTCTTCCTTGGATCTAACCAGAAGAGTAAGGCAATGTACAGAGACTAGATAGAGAAAGACAGTTTGACAATGACAGCTCCTGGTCAGGCTGAGAATTGTTGACTACAGTGTCCATGCATTTAACAAGTACTTAGCTATAACCCTGATAAACAAGTGACTCTGTGTATCACTGTAAATAAAAAAAAAATTTCCTTGTAAATTGTAATATCTTCCAAAAATGTTTAATAATAATAATAATAATAATAATAATAATAATAATAATAGGAGAAGGAGGAAGAAGAAATTGGGGAAGCAGAGGAAGGAAAAAGGAGTGAGAGGAAGAGGAAGAAGAGAAAGGAGAAAGAGAAGAAGAGAAGGAGGAAAAGGAGGAGAAGAAGGAAGAAGAAGAGATGTGGTGTTAGTAGTAGAATTGGTGCCCGATGACTAAGTCAAATTTCATTCACTCGTTTTCTATCTGGGGATTGGACCCAGGGCCTGCTGCATAATAAAACATCACTCTTTTCCCTAGCTACATTCAGAATTATGGTTTAGTTCAGGCTGGCCTTGAATTTGTGATTGTCCTGAGTCTACTTCTTCGGCACATCATCCCAAGATAACAGGCTAACTATGGATAGTATGCTACAGGATTTGTTTGTTTAAATGTTGCCACTTCCGAGGTCTTTACCTAGCATCTCATGAATACTGGTCATGTTCTCTAACATTATGATACATCCTTCAGCACTTAACAAGTATTTTTAAGCACTTACTGGGAATTAAGCAACTATCTAGGAACTGAACATTTTCATTTATCATTAGAGATGATTCTTCATGCCACACCAATTACCCAACTCTGGAAACCACATTTTCACTTTTTCAATTAAAGCCATCAGCAATGCCTATGTGGATTATTTCAACCATTTAATAAATATCCTCATCACATCCATCTTCAATTCCTTCAACGTGATCTCAATATCATGACCCCTCACCCCAGTAACACTATGTGACTCCTCTTCTTGATACTCCTCCATGGCTTTACATTCATCTCACAACAAAGCGAATGTTCTCAAACACAGTTCACTCACATTGTTTCTGAAATGACCTCCCATGGCTCTTCTTCCTACCTACTTCCTTTGTTCTAAGCAAGCTAGGATCCATGGTCCCTTGAAACATCCCACCTTTTGACAGTCATTTCTCCCATAACTGAAAATATTTCCTCTAGTGAAATTTTGCTTCTTTCTGGTATTAGAGGTGTAGCAATGGGGGATGGGGAACTGGGGATAGCCAAAGGAAAGTCCTAGATGCTGGGAAAGCAAGAGGCTCCAAGGACCCAATGGGGATGACACTATCAGAAATATCCAACAAAGGGGAGAGAGAAACTGTAGAGATCATATCCAGAGGTTAGGCATGGCCCCACCCTTTTCAAAATCTTAACCCAGAATTGCTCCTGTCTAAAGGAAATGCAGGGACAAAGAGTGGAACAGAGACTTAAGGAAAGGCCATCCAGAGACTGCCCCACCTGGGGATCCACCCTATATGCAGCCACCAAACCCAGACACTATTGCTGATGCCAAGAAGTGCTCGCTGACAGGAGCCTGATATAGCTGTCTCCTGAGAGGCTTGGCTAGAGCTTTACCGATACAGACGTGGATGCTTGTAGTTAGGGATTATACTATGCAGGGGAACCCCAATGGAGGAGTTAGGAGAAGGACTGAAGGAGCTGAAGAGGTTTACAACCCCATAGGAAGAACAACAATATCAACCAACCAGAACCCCCAAACTCCCAGGGACGAAACCACCAACCAAAGAATACACATCAAGGGACCCATGGTTATAGCTGCATATGTAGCAGAGGATAGCCTTCTCTGGCATCAAAGGGAGGGGAGGACCTTGGTCCTGTGAAGGCTTGATATCCTAGAATAGGGAAATGCTAGGGGAGTGGGTTGGATGGGGGTTTTCGGAGAGGAAACTGGGAAGGGGGATACCATTTGAAATGTAAATAAATAAAATAACCAATAAAATATTTTTACCAAGAGTCTTCCATAGATACATATACGAATGTCCATTAATTCTTCAGTAATCTACTTTCCAATACACAGCTCTGCCACTTGTGTCTTGTTCTTTCTTCTTTTCCTCTCTCTCTCTCTCTCTCTCTCTCTCTCTCTATATATATATATATATATATATATATATATATATATATATATATACTTATGTGTTGGTTGTCTGTCTTACCAGCTGAAATGCTGTTTCCACAAGGAGGAATTTGGGCTATTTATTCTATAATATGCCAGGAGTGTAGGAGATGTTTAAATATATTTTCTCACTAGAAAGTTAAAGTTGATACATAAACAAATGAGCAATGATCCGCATAATCAATTTGGATCTTTCCTTAAGAGTAGGAATGTTTTCTGAGCATATACTCCCTAAGATGTATTTCCAGGAGCTCTTGACCCTTATCTTCATAACTTCCATGGAGCTTGTATCTCAGTATCCGTGGAAAATGCAATAGTTTTGCCAAGATTGACAATTTTCTTGGAAGAAAATGTGAATTTTTTGATCTGTGAATGAAGACTAAGGACATCTGAAGGAGACTAGAATAACTGACTTGGGTCAGCTCAGCCTAAGAAACAAAATCACTGGGGGAAATAAGGACCATGACTGGTCATAACCCAGAATCTTTTACTTGAACTTAAAGGTACAGAGATAATATAGCATTTTCTCATCAGGTCGGACCCTTTGTTTTACTCTGAGAAGCATCACATCTGGGCTGAGTATCTTGCAGGAAACCCTACAGAAAATCATTTAAAAGTCAATACACATCTCAAAGAAAGAAATTGTAATTCAATTTAGAGAGCATGGTGAGGGTTAAAGGAGATACAAATGATAACAGCAATCTATGGACTCAAACTTTATCCCGGTAGGGAACCAGGATACATGGGTTTACTATGTAACAATAGCTCTGGAGCCTATGTCCTGAGAGAAAGACACAGGCTCTGTGCTATAATGCATCGAGCTTCTGGCTTAGGCTAGCATTTCCCTTCACTTTTGCCAAGCCATGTGTCCTAAGTATCCACTTCAAGATGTATTCATATCTCGAATATATTCATTCAAGATATATTCATATCAATGTTCTTTAAAAGTCCCTATCAACCAAATCTGAAGCCAATTGACTCTCCGATAGCATTACCCAAAAGGCCTCACAGGACTCCTCCTTTATGGATCATCTCTATCCAATACAACGTTACCCACTGTGTATTCTTTAGCACGGGGCAGTCAGAGTTCAAAACTCATGACGCCTTAATAAATTACTAATAACAAGGAGGTATCACATATATGTAGCTTACCCCAAGTGTTTATGGGCTATAATTCTCCTTTATGTCACTTATTTGGTATGTGGACAAGTGTTGGGCTATATAGACATCTTGGGTTGGCACGGGCCTGGAACCCGATACTGCAGGTGTTTGGCCACGCCCGCAGAGCCCAGGGCCCTGACATAGGGTCTCACCTCCATTTAACCTGTATGGTCAGTCACATAAGATACAGGTAGAGGGCATAACTAACAGGCCTCTGACTTGAGATTTACATATTAATGAGTTATCTAAAGGCCGGGGGACATAGCTAATTAAGTTATCACCTCCCTAGTCCCTCCTCTTTCCCACTCCTCTAATAAGAGAGCTCCACCTGGCATTTGGGGGGCGCGGACGCACACTCAGATCCAACTTTCACAGCATGGACAATAAAACTTTCATCTCTTGGACTCCACATGTCTTCGGGGCCTGGGACTTTTTCATGTATGTGGGAACTTCCACCGCGGGAAAAGCCTCCAGGACAGGCGCGCAGCCATCAAGATCCGTGGGGCGACTCTGCCACAGTTCCAGGACGCCTCTGCCACTACTCTGGCACTCTGTTGCCTACATGGTCCGCGCACGGGCTGAGGCACCGCCTGCGCGTGAGTTTTGTTTTCCCACAGACAAGTTGTATAATATCTGCCCTGTTTCACCTACTTCTTAGTGGTCATGCATGTCTCTTTCTTAGAGAATTGCCTAACAAGAAGAAGGTAGGCATAAGTACTGTGACCCTCTATAGCTATGTTGAAAAGTTAGTGAAATTGAAAGTTTCCCTAGTGTCAGAGTACCATTTGCCCATGGCATTCTACTCAGTAAAATGATCAAAAGTATGAACACTGGAGAAGGTATTAAGTTCCTTAAGACATATTTCTTTGGGCAAAAGCTGTTCATTGTATCAAACACAGTGACATTTAAATCTTTGTTCTCATCCTTCTCTACCTTATCTCTCCTCTTGCACTTCAAGATTCCCACTGTGGGTCGGAATCAGGAAGAGTAGTAAGTAGTGAGATTCCCTATAAAGCATACAGTACAATGTATACTCTGTGAGCACGTAGTGAGCACTCCATATGTTACCCATTGTGATTTCTTATCACTTCTGGCTATATACCTAGTAAGCTTGATGAAGAATTTTTTTATGAACGCTTATGGAATTTATGGAAGCCCAGAAGAGGTTGTTTTGTTAGTGGGAGGAATGAGTAGGAACTATTTAGGATAGAAGGCAAACTATGTCTTCAGTCACGGACCGTAAGGACCTCTCGCCTATGTAAAATATCCTGGGTCTCAGATCTTCATATGGAATTAGAGATAGGAAGGGCCAGACACAGATATACAGAAAGATAACTTCAGTGTCTTGTAGATCCTCAGGGAATAAGTGAAATATCTCTGAACCACTCTGTACCTTTCACAGATCACTAGGAGTTAAATGGGGTAGGAGCAGCATTCAGGAAATATATTTAAACATCAGGACTTAAGTGAGGCTTCTGACTTCTACACGAAACTCTTTCCTCCTGGTACATGCTTCCATCTTGCAGGCAACATCAAATCCTAAAGCTTCTCAACCCAACTCAGTTTATTAGGGTCACCTTTACTATGTTGTTAGAACAATAAATTCAGGGACCAGGTTTGGCATACATCTGGTACTTGAGCATGTATTTGCAAAAGTGAAAAATTATCTGTAAATGCATGTGTTTGTGTGTATAAAATGTTCATACATGCATGCAAGCACATGTGTGTGTGTGTGTGTGTGTGTGTGTGTGTGTGTGTGTGTGTATACCTTTAGTTTATCTGAGCTTACATTTTCAGATTGAATAACCATTGAGCTCTGGGTTTACTTTTTGTCAAAGTTTCTAGGAACTGGCTGCTTTGTCTGCAACATTTATCAAACTGTTGTTTCTGACTTTTCCCTTCTAAAGCTCCATTCCCTGGATCTTACTTTATTCTTTAAGAGCATCTAATGTAGCAGTCATGAAAATCTTATAAGACTCTCCCAGGAGCCTTCCAGAAACTCGACCCAACATACTAGAAATGTGATCTCCATGGAAATCACACTTCATTGAGAATGTTATTGTGTCTAGAGACAGAAAAGATCACTCGATGGGTGAGGTGCTTGTCATGAAAGCATTTAGACTTGAGGTCAGAACTTAAGTAAAAAGTCAAGCTTAGTTCAACTCTGTTATAAGTCCAACACAGGGGAGGCAGAAGCAGACAGATCCCTGGGGCTTACTGGCCTAATGTACTCAATGATCCATGCCCAATTGAGAAATCCTGTTTCACAAAACACAAAGAAGAGGAAGAGAAGGAAGAAGAAAAGAGAAGAAAGAGGAGGAGAAGGAGAAAAGGAGGAGGAGGAGAAAATAAGGTGTACAGTTACTGAAGGATTAACTGAAGCTTAACCTCTGACCTCTATGTGCACGCACACACAAATGTACCATCCTTACACACATCAGCACCCATACTGAGAAAGAAAAGAGACAAGAATGACTGTTGTTGAATGCCATTGTTACATTTCCTGGAATGAGATTCAGCAAGAGAAATGAAAAGAAGGAATCATTCAAAGACACACATGGAATTTCATATGTCAATCATTTATACATCCCATTGAATATTTCCACCTTTTATATTCACACTGAGCTCCTAGGTGGGATATTACTGTCCTAAAGCTAGTTATAATTGGTTCATAAGAATGTTGGGAAAAATGAATGATAAAAACAGTTTCAGCCAAATCAGAGGTGAAAAAGAATCAATCTTCCCAATGAAAACTCATGAGGACAGCGAGACACAACTTTTTTAGATGGATGAACCGTGCCAACAGGTTTACAAAGAGCTAAAAGGCCAGGACACATAGCTAAAAGCAGGAAATAACTCTTGGTATTTGAGGGTCACTTTCTAAAATAAATAGCTTCAAAGTTCATACTGTGGCAGGCCTGAGTGATCTGCCTGCTCTTCGAGAATCTCTAAACATGGCTCACAGACGAAGGAAAACAATTGTTTTATTTTGCTAGCAATAATATCAAAGCCCTTTAAGTAAATATACAGAGTTTCAAGGAAATCTTCTCTTTCTCCTGGGTCCCTCTCCAAAGGTCATGGTATATATGAGGATGAACAGCCACACTTCAATTTTACAGGACCTTCAGCTTGTTCTGGGCACCAAGGTCCAGGAGATGATCTGGTCAGTTTCATTTTGGGGATAGTGATGCCACCTTGATTTTAATGGTGGGGTAAATGCTCACGATTAGACTCTGCTTTAATGTTACAACCATGCTTATAGTTTATTATACAATAGATTCTGGATTGACCTCAAGTCTGCCTTCTACCACAGTTCAGAAAAAGTACCCAGTGGACTACTCAGCAGTATGAGTTATGGACCATTACATAGCAGCATAAATGACAATCAAAAGCAGGCTCCAATTGAAACGCACAAACACATGTATACAAATGACTAGATACTGATTGCTTGCTATTTGGTGAGGTTCTGAGAATGACCCAATTAGAAGGGCATTGACAGCAAGCGGGTGAAGTGAAACCTCTTGGAAAGGGAAGTGTTCTGTATACCTGCTGTTAAAATTGTGGTTAGATGAATCTGTACATTCATCAAAACCCATTGAGTTACAGCAATAAGAAAAAAAAATCAGTGAATTCAAACGAATGTAAATTATACCTCAGGACTGCCTGATTTAAAAATCCATAACATTAAAATGATAGCAAGTACATAAATGGTTCCCTGCGTATTTAATGTAAGCAATTATTTCCATGAGGGAAAAAAAATGTATGTCCTCATGGCTATAATTTGTTAGATTCTCAAAGCTAGTAAGTTGTTCACAATTTCAGCCTCATCAAATGTTCATGTGCACGGCAATCACCTGGGGAACCTGATTCAATTAGTACAGGACAAAGATACTGCGGCTCTCACATGGTCCTCAGAGATACAGATGCTTACTGCCCATAGATGTCATCTAAGAGACCCAGAGACTCTCCTCCCATCAGAAGCTATGGGGCTTTTGCTTTGTTTTATGGACTGAACCTCGAATCCAGCGTTTGGGGCATGCTAGGCTAGTACTCTACCACTGAACTACCCCTACCTTACTATAACTCTGCGTCTCTCACACTGGCTGTTTATTCTAAACATAGCTTATGTCAGCTTTACTCAATATTTTGACAGGATAACTGTACTAAATATATTGCATATGCATTTTGACTGTAAAAAAAAAAAGAGTTGATTTGCTGACAACTAAGGTGAATATTTTGTAAAGACTCAATAAAGAAGAGCTAATAAAATCATACCCATGAACTGATGCAGGCAAGAAAGATATATTCATCTAACTAGGAATAAAATGAAGAACATTTTAATGTGATATTTGTATTGATTCCTAGATAATTTTGTGCATGCATGCAATGTATTTTAATATTCACGTTTCGCTGCCTCCCAGACTCACCCTGTTTTAACTTTTTGTCCTCTACTCTTATAACCTAGACTCTACTTTATCCTGCATACATATGCATGGATGTAGTCACTCACTGAATCATACTAGACCTTTCAGAGACAACATTTTTGGAAAAAAAAACTGTTTCTGCTTCCTTAAGCAGTCATCAACTGTCCATAGTTCCCCAGCCAGGGATGGGAGTTTACAATCATTCTCTCCACACACACAACCTCTATGCTGGAATATTAACTAACTTGATCTTGTGCAGGTCTTGTGAAAGAACAATGGCAGCTGCCATGTCTGGTCATGACCAGAAGATAATATGTTGCCTGTGGCTTCCCTATCTCCTGCTCTTGAAATCTTTATACCGTTTCTCCAGGATGTTCCCTGATCCTGTGGGAAGAGAGAGTGACACAGTTGTCCCACTGTCGGTGGAAACCCTTAGACACATCTTCTGCACTTTTTTATTAGACTTAACTTTTACTCAAGAAAAATATTTTCTTTCTAAAACCTGTGCAGAATTTGACTGTCTGTATCATAGAAACACACACAAACACACACATACACACACACACAAATAAGTGGGACAAACAATAAAATAAAGATGAAGATAAATTTACAATCTAGAACTCTGTTTCTTGGCTTCTCATGTTCCACCTCATGGGACATATGGCAATCTCAGCAGATAATGCTGATGACAGTGAAGATGGTGGCTACTGGCCATGGATGAGTAAAGATCTGAGATTAAGATGTATACACAACTTATATTACACAGAATAACCCTTCAGAGCAGAAGCTGAACTTAAGCTTACAAACCCCTATTTTCATCTATACCACAATACTAAAAACCTCCAATCTCTTAGCAATAAAATCCTGCTATTATATAAGATTTTTTCCCGTAAAGGAGATTGTTTTGAAAGGGTTGCAGACATGGATCATCAGTTAAGATCACTAGCTAGTTTATTAGAAGACTTGGGTTTGATTACTAAAATCCACATGGTGTCATAAAATCACTTGTAACTCCAGTTTCAGGCTCTCTGGTGTCTTCTTCTGGCCTCCATGGGCACTGGATATATATGGTATACTTAAATACATGCAGGCACAACACCCATACATATATTTTATTTAATTAAATTAAAAATATTGTAACTTAAAAATAAAATGTTAAAAGTATAAGTCTTGCTATGAGATGTGCCCATCAAGATATCTATGTTTAGGAGAAAGCTTTCCTTAAAACAGTCATGTTTTAAACTGCCATGGAGAAGCAATCTCAGGGAGACTTCACTAAAGCCAGGTAATGCAAACATTGCTGTAGACACAACCTTGGTTAATACTCTGACTTATAGTCTCTGAGACAGGAATTCAGACAAACATAGGTCCAAAGTATAGCACAAGGTGTGAAAATATTAGATTTTAAAAAGAATTCTATAATTACAGCTGTTACTGCTCTCTCTCTCTCTCTCTCTCTCTCTCTCTCTCTCTCTCTCTCTCTCCTCTCTTTCCATCTTTCTCTCCCTACCTCCCTCTTCTTTCTCTCTCCTTTAATTAGTAAGCCCTCTGGAACTTTGACACAGCAAGTACAAGCTAAACTTGATTACTCGCTTTATTGAGCACAGGGAATGTTATCAAAAGACTCAACAACAATGTACATTCCACTTAGAACCCCCAGCAACCTGCTGGCTTTTAATCAAGTTTTAAAGGCACAAGAGTAAAACAAAAATTGAGAATGAGTGTTTTTACTCCTATCAGAAGGTAAAGAGGCATGCTGGCAATTGTTCCCATAACATCAGCCCTGAGATTACAGTCTGTAAACAGAGAAGCTAACACATTTTCTTCGAGGCAATTCTTTTCTCCTGACTGACAAGTTCTACAAAACTCAAAATGAAACCATGCTTCAAATCCATTTTTTCCACAAAAATTGCTTTGTTGCAGCACGGCTGTAACAAGACGAAAGAGCTCAAAACAGTTTCTCCACCTATACAAGAGATGCGATATAGGACCCCAGGGTCTCTGCACTCTGAGATTCCAATTTATTAAATATCTTTTAACCCTTGTTAATAATCCACTCATAAATAGCAGCACCAGTATAGTTTTCATCTCTGTGATGTTTCTGTCCCACACACTTGATGGGTATCTTTCCAACCTGAATCCCTGGACATTCAGCATATACAAAAAAAGAGTTGTGGGCATCTCCAATTCACACTATAAGTAGATACAGGTAGAAGTACACTATACTAGAAGAATCAGGATGCAGGCACTGTGAGCTGGCATATTTTCCTGTCACTTGGACGACTCTGCCTCATGCATTGAAAACTTTCAATGAGATTTGACTTAGTGTCTATATAATACACCTGGGCTTAATAACAACCATGAGGAAAGTCTTTAAAACTCACTAAGCTACCTCACAACTGAGATGAATTACATACTTCCTAAATATCTTTCTCCTTCACATTCCATGTTTTTGATATTAAGTTTGTTCTCTGGTGATTCCGTTCATGGGTATAATATAATACAATCCCCCTCATTCCTTCTTCTCCCCTGTCACCTCCATCAACCTTCCCTCTCTCCTTTAGAACATTTTTATCATTTTATTCTGTGATCCTTCAAATTTGACCAAGGCTCTCTGGGCATCCATGGGCTTGAGTTTATTCACTGGAGCCTAGTGGGTGTACTAGTAGATATTATAAGAAATAGAAAATCAAGGTAAAGTGTCAAAGGTTACTTGAGGCACTCTAGGTCCAGCTCCAGGTGAATAGGAAACACTGGGTCCCTAAGAATACCTGCCATTATAGCTTCTCTTGTCCAAACAAAACCAAAACAGAACATAATTAATAGCTAAACATGCCTCAGGACTCACTAGTGTGACAAGGTCAGGCACCTAAAAAGCTGTCAAACAAATGGGACATAAAACATGGAGATGAACCCACATAGGATCTCCATTGAGAAATAGAAAAATACAAGTAGTAGATAATAGAAAGACTGCACCCCATCCCAAAATACTCAGCCCATGAAGAAAGGAGGGAAGCAACATATATGTGGGGTTATCAATACTTTTTTGTACCCTTTTGGCATGGCTGCCTCTATATCGGGGGCTAGTGTCCAACTTTGGAAGATTATAAGATAAAGAGCCCTGCATTTACCACTCTGACTTTCCAGCATTTGTAACCCGGAGTATGTGGGGTACTTCATGCCCCACAGTACACACTGAAGACAATGACTTTCCCTATAGGGGAATCTATCAGTAGTAGGTCTCCATGAGTTCTTTTTTCATCCTTGACTGACTGTGGAGAAACCCAGTCTTAGGCAGGCCTAGTGCAGGTAACCATAGCTGCTAATATGTGGTCTGTTTTTCTTTTTAAAATTTTTAATTAATGTTATTTTGAAGGCAAATGATTGTATGCATGTTTAATTAAAACATGATGCTTTAATATATGTTTATGATGAGATATAATTAATTCCTTCTTCTAGTGAACATATTCATTATTTCACCTATCATTTCTAAGGAAGAAATATTTGAAATTTTCTCTCAAGTATTTTTGAATAACAGAATTCACTACTTTTTTTCCCCACTATGATCAATTTGCGGTACAATAGACATCAAGATACTTCCCTGCTATCAAAAATCTTCCCTTCTCCTCTGACTCCATCGTACCTCAGCCTTTAGTAATAACCTTTCCATTCCACATTTCTATTAGATTTTGCATACAAATGAGATCATGTAGTACTTGTTTTTTGCTTGGCTCATGTCACTCAGTGCTCCAGATCCATGCACATTGTCACAAATGACAGTCTTCCTCAAGGCTGGATAGTATCTACTATGTAACCATGTCACCTGTTCTCCATACATGCATCTGCTTTGGGACACTTGGTTGTTTCTATGCATTAACTGCAACATACATGGGAATAGAAATCCCTTTGATTGCTGGATAACGTTCTTTTGGATAAATATATAGAAACAAGATCACTGGATAGAACTGACTCTGATGATTCCAATGAATCATGCTTTCACTTCCTATTGCAAGAACAAAAGTGATGTTCAAATTCGTTCCATTCTTCATTCTTTTGGATTCATAACACTTGATTGGGGGAAATTTTTTCTTTAAAAATAATCTCATGTACACTAGGGAAGTAATGCTACAGTTTCAGTGTCACCTTCAAGAACTTATTACAGATAAACATTAAAAAAAAATATGTGAACCTTCTGAGCTCTCAACATTTTTAATTTTTCAAAAGGACCCAGTGTACATACAACAAAAGCAAGGTAATAATAAGTATATTATAATGTCACTATAATTTAAATTCTGTTAATTTCAAAATGATTAGCCAGTCCATACTTATTCAGTGATGCAGGTACCATCCTATAGCATATAAAACCTTCAAGTCAAAAGGCAGCTTGGGAAGTGATAGGACATTTTATATGGTGGAGGAAATAATCCTCTGATTTCTAACAACAGCAACAACAAAAATCTCTTTAAATCAACATTGAACATCCAAGATGAAGCCCATACCATTCACCACAGGCTTCCCACAGTAATCTCTATTCAGGATCCCTAACCAGGATGCAGGAATTTGCATTTAACCTCTGATCTCCTATCATGTTTCAGACTACTCTAGCAACTGATGATCAAATGAAGAGGCGCTCCCAAGGAACTCAGACAACTGAAGACAAGGACAAGATGATCCGCAAGGGTAGAGAGTTGTGGACACTGATGGCAAATGTTTTTCCACAGGATGCTACTAGAGTAGCCTTGGTGGAATTAAGATTCTAACCAGGAAATGGGGGTTGCAGTGCCACAGCAGTTAACACTCTGCTAACAGTATCACCACGGACTCCAAACGTGACCATTGTGCTGGTACAAAAAGACACAATGGAATCTAACCAGGCAAAATCATCCACTATCCATGCAACAAAAATGATTCATTTATGTGGTGCACAGCCATCAGTGGAAGGACCATTTATACCGACTATGCCTGTACATCAGCAGTATTGGAAACATTCTGTAACTGTAAGATCATCAAAAGTGACTACTGACCATAAGTATCTGTCACTAACTTATTCTCTTACGGATTGATGTATCTTAATACAGGACAGAGAAAGGTGTTGTTGGATCCTCTGATGATTAATTACTCAGGACATCTAGAAAGGAAAATCAAAACAGACCCATTGACAAGATTGTCTAAACTAGAACTGCCTCTGTTTTATGGCCACAAAGAATTCTTTTATCCAGACCACAAGGAGCATCCCAGGCCTTGTTCCTCTGGAAAACTAGCATATAACCTTTACACAAAGGCTGATATTTCCACTGGTGTGGTTATTGAGTGCATTACAGACTAATCCCAAAGACCAAGCCATAGTTTGTCAAATTCATATCACATTTCAAAGGCAAAGTCAACAGTGTGACATGTAACTAATGATAGTAGACACAGAACACACTAGGCACTGCTCAGAAAGGGAAGGCTTATCAGCCATTGGAGCTATAAATTAGTACGCTCTAATTATCTGGTACTCTAAAAATAGGATGAATCAGATGTAACAGATATCCTTTGACAACAATAAAAATATCACAGCTCATTAATTAATGTAACAAGGCTAGTGCCACCTCACTTCTTTCCTGAAGTTCTTTCAAAAATCTCTTTTAAAACAAAAAAAAAGTACAGATGAACTTCCCAAGTTCTACTCTTGTCTTGCTTTGGATGGAGACTTCTTGAAGGCAGAAATTTATATCTCAGGCATCTTTTAGCCTGCCCATCCCATAATGTCCCTAATAATATTCTATCTCTGTGAATACAGGTGAAGTGGGAGTATATGCGTAAGAGGAAAATCAAGTGCAGAGACCAAGAGAACACCAAGCACAGGAGAAAACCAGGCAGGTATATGTGGATCTGATGCACACCTTGCTATAGTATCTAAATAGTCAACCAGAAAACGTTCGTAGAGTCACAACCTCAACAAATTCTGGAGTCTGTGACAGATCGCAATACAACCTCATCTGATATTTTTTCCTTGGCCCACAATGTCACTTTTGATCATTTTTTCAATTCACTATCCTTTCATCAGCCAAAGCAAAGCCAGCTAACTCTGATTCTCTTATTTTGGCACCAACTTGTGTGTGTGTGTGTGTGTGTGTGTGTGTGTGTGTGTGTGTGTTTTCTTGAGCTCTATGAGAAAAAAAAAACCCTAGTTTTTTTCTTCCCTGCAGGACTCTTATCTCTCTCTGAGTCTTTTTTGAGTCTAGGCATGTTTCAGCAATATCACCAGCCCAGTAAGGGCCCTTGGATGAAAGAGCTGTCTGCCTAAGCTCCTCAATTTATCAGAGCTTTCAGACATGAAAGAGTAAACCGATTCCTAGTCAGCAATGTTGCATTGCAGAAAAAAGCAAATACAACCATCAAATGGATTACATACAAGCCTTGAATTCGAAATTAGGGGATATGGGAAAACAGGGTACTTAATCAATTAGGATGAGACCAGTGTTCTCTTTACAGGCAGAAACTAACCAATTAAACAAACAGTAGACAACACATGGGCATTCATTTCCTGGTATTTTTATAGCAAATGATATGGTCATTCATTCTAACATCCCCATTTAAAGTCTCTGACTTAATTCTGCAAATGTGTTGAAATAGAATCATTAATTTTCTTAACTGTGTCAACTCATCAAGGTCATTTTCTGCCACTGAATTAGAATGTATTAGGTTTGTATCCCCACTAACATCTTGTACTTCTCCCAGTCACAATATTTTAAAGGGGGTAGCATTGTGGGTGTCTATTAATATATATAAACTATTCAGCACTGTCAGGCATAATGGAACAATATAACCTGAAACCATTTCCATTTTAATGCCAAGACAACGTATCTGATGCCTTTATTTTTAATGCTCTACAACTCTCACTATGTGATGCAAATTGCTGTTCAAACAAGAATGGCACAGTTACTGCCATTACACCCTCCTAATGAATCAATATCTTTCCAGAAACATTCATGAGGAAGTAAAGTGTTAAGCACAGTTGTTGTTACCAGTAATAATTCCAGAGACAGGAGTATGAGAATGTATCTTTGAAAATTCTTCATTTGGTTTATAGCTATTTGCATCTAGTTAAAGAGTTTGTTTGTGTGTGTGTGTGTGTGTGTGTCTGTGTGTCTGTGTTATCACGTTATAACAGTTTATTATATTCTTTCTTAGAGTGGGATGAAAAGCAGACATTTGTATTCAGTAATACTTATCCAGTAATGAACTTAAATAGTTCACTTACTATTTACATATATAGGAAGAGAACATGAAGACAATTTTTGGCTAATCTGACCCTTTGCACATTATTAGATATATGATACAGATATGATTAGTAGAAACTATTCACTAATGGAAGAAAGAGATTTTGGGGGGAAATTAATGATTGCATTGGTGTTGTTCCTTGTTGCTTCAACAAAATAACTTAAGAAAAGAAGGGTTTATTTGGGCTTACAGTTTGAAGGAACAGCCAGACATGATCAGGAAGACATGGTAAAAGGAACATGAAGCTGCTACTCACATGCATAAGCATTCATGAGGCAGAAAGAGAGAGAGACAGAGAGTCAGAGAGACAGAGACAGACAGAGACAAAGGCAGAGACAGAGAGACAGAAAGATAGAGAGAGACATAGATGGAGAGACAGAGAGAGAGATGAATATTCATGTATTCCAGTTCAAATAGCTTTTTGATTGTAATCAAGAGTACAAGACCCAGCCCATATAATTCTATTGCTACATTTATGGTGAGTCTACCAACTTGAATTTACCTAATTTAAAGACTTTCTGGCAGAAATGCTCACATATTTGTCTCCAAGGTAATTCTAGATCCTTTCCAGTTAGCAATCAATATAAAGCATCTTCTCATTATCAACTGGATACATAAACATACTTTTAAGCCTAGAAGAACTGCCCTACATTCTCATAAGCTTATGGCCAGCCCTCAATATAAAATGCATTTACTTTAACTTCAAAAGCTCCCATCATCTTTAACTGTTTCAACAGTGTTTAAAAGTGTTAATGTAGAGTCTTTTCTGAAAATTAGGTGATTTCTGAACCATAGGCCCCACACAATTAGAAACAAGTTAAGTAGTTCTAGCAGACAATGGCACAGGATAAGCGTTACCTTTTCAAGGGGAAGAATGGGGGTATAGCACGTAAGGGCTAGATGAGAGCAAGACAGAAACCAAGAAAGGGAAATATGAAATCCAGTAGCACCATATCCCCTCTCACAGAAAACCTGGAAGATCAGTATATTTATAATCAAGTAGCTTTATTTAATAGTAGAATTAATTGAGATTTAGTCAGTTAATGCGAGAAATACTGAGAATCTGAAAATGATTGAGACACTATCCCCGTTCTCAAAGACACTGTCGTCAGAAAGGTGGCTGTGTCACCACAGCCACCTTTTATTATCTTCACAACCAATCCTTCACACTTTGGAGGCCTTGGAAGTATATAGGGCATTCACTGTTGAAAGCATTCTCATCTTTCTCCTGTCAAGAGAAATTTTCATAGTCTATTACATCACTGCACTAGTCAAGAATAAGGGCAGATTGTAGTGAAGAGAAAGCTTCTGTATGGAATCCAGAGCCCCACCTACAATGGCTTGAGCAGCGTGGACCTCAGCAACGAAGGACTTAGAGCAGCAGGAGATCTAATGGACAGCTTGCACTTCCAACATAAGGCTTTGCATGTGTCGCCTGTGAACTTGCTCACAGCAAGTCAGCCTCTGGCACTTGGACTTCTTACACTGCCTGAGAGCTCCCCCGACATCAAAGTGGAAGCCGCTGGTCTTTTTTAGCAGCAAGCCCCAGGAGTGCCCTGACACCCTTCAGCTACATTCTATTTGCCAAAGTTTCAGGCAAGTGTGGAGAGGGGGAAAGGGCAAGCTGAGTCTCAGAGAAAGGCAGTATCTTTATTCACCATAGTCATCCAAGTCTGTCCCAAATAATTGTGTCAGAGGGAAAAATAAAAAAGTAGGCAAGGGAACAATGGCAAACAAATTAAAGCAAAACTTAACTATAGAATAAATGATTCGCAACCTTCCTAATGCTGTAACTCTTTAATATATTTCCTCATACTGTGGTGAACCTCAACCATAATATCATTTCATTGCTACTTCATAATTGTAATTTTGCCACTGTTATTCATTATAATGCAAATATCTGACAGGCAGGATATCTGATATGCAACCTCTAAAGGGACTGCAACCACCGGGTTGAGAACCACTGAAACTAATATGACTCTGATCCCTGGGTTATCTGCCTATCAGGCATGTGACATTGAGGAAATTATTCAACCATTCTGAATTGTGCTTCCTAATTTTCAAAAGGCAGACAATCATTTTATCTGTTATAAGAATTAAGTGAAATTTCACATCTACACATACTCACAGGTATATAGGGGCATACAAGCACAAATGAATATATATGTACCGGCATATAAAGTTCCTGCTTGGACCAAATGCTGGGACACATTAAACAGTGCATATGGGCTGTTCTGATTAAGAATGGCACAAAGACAGAAAATATGGCTTTTTGCATGGCTCAAAAGATATGCACTTCTTATCCTCAAAAGCATGCTTTTCAAATATTCATATTTACAGATGTTTGAGAATAATGAAGGTTCTTGTTGAGTAAAAAAGATCAAAGTTGGTTTACTAGCCACTCAAGCACCAGAAGCCAAGAAGTTGAATAGAAAGAAAGGGGAAAATGGGAGGCAAGAAATAATTACTAGCCTACGTGGTGAGGTCCCAAAAGAGATAAAATAGATCTAAGCAGGAAGTAGCATGAAAAGCAGTGTATTATTTCCATATTTTCTTATTCAGGGTTACTCTGAAAGCTCTTGAGGGAATTTGCCCAGTAAAAACAAAATGCCCAGAAGATAGCAATGATGGGTTTATGGCTCAAATGAAGGCAAGCATAGAACCATAGAGAGATACCATGAGCTAGGCCAGTGGTTTTCAAAAGTCAATGTCAAGTTATATAGGGAGTAAGAATAGAACAGATGTGCTTAAATGTTCACCTTTAATCTCTGGTGGTGATGATTGGCTAGATATGGAGAAGGCAGAGTTAGGAAACTACAAACTCAACCAAAATGGTCAGCTTAGCATTAAAAAGTACATATGGTTCAAAGAATAAAATATTTAATATGAAACTTTTTCTTAGGTTCAAGAAACATTATTATTGAAGATTTGAAAGATGCTACTGCTATAAAGTGTGTTTGATGTCTAGTTTGTGAGTGAGATTTACTCACAGTATATGGGCAACAAGTTAATAATGACCAAGCATAAAATAAAAGTTATAATAAAATTAGCTTCATCAAATTTCTTTGTCTTAGGTCTCAGTGGTTAAGAATACTTGCTGGTCTTCCAGTGGGCATGAGCTATGTTCTCAGAATTCAAGTCAGGCAGCTCACAATTGCCTGCAAGTCCAGCTAGAGGAGAGCTGATACATTTATCTGGTCTCTCTGGTCACTTGCAGGAACATACACAAATGCGTACACACACACACAGAGAGAGAGAGAGAGAGAGAGAGAGAGAGAGAGAGAGACAGAGAGAGAGACAGAGAAAGAGACAGAGAGAGAGACAGAGAGAGACAGAGAGAGACAGAGAGAGAGAGACAGAAACAGACAGAGACAGAGAGAGATTCATACACATAAGTTAAAATAAAATTTTAAATATTTTAAAATCATGATGTTCCTAAAGATTTTATAGAACAGGCAATTATCTTAATTTATTAAAATTTACCATCTGTATTGAAACATTCTTGTTAATATTGATGAAAGAGGTGGCACCCATAATGCGAGTTTCACTAAATGTTATCTTAGATGGGTAATTATTATTACCAACCAAGCACATACCCAAATCCTGTTTTTGTTTTTGTTTTTCTCAAGTGTATGTGAAACTTGTTTTAAAACTGCAAGGCAAGTGGCTGAGAAAAATAAGAAAATGGATAAAAGAGATATAGCAGTACTCTAAAGAGGCTTCCTTATTCAGATTGCCCTGATCCTTGGTGGGTACCAGCTTGGATGAAAAAGCAGGTTTCCATGTAGATAGTCAGGAACTCTGAGTCTCTCTCTCCCTATAAGTCATACAACTAGAAACAGATATTTAATGGCTTTCTAGGTGTTTCCTTCATTTCCACCTCTTTGAATTGTTACTGTGAAACATCTCTAGGCCTCCTGATTCCAGCTGCAGGATAAGTGGTGTGGAATAGTTACACACTTTTAGAGAGAGTGAAGAGATCAGAACTTTAGGAATGTAAACAGCAGTCATCAGCCTTATATTATGATCCTTGATGCTCCTGTAAAATATACTGTGAAGCAAGCATCTAACTCAGACTTTCTCATCACCACCAAAAAGCGACCACACCTGAATGATCATGATGCTGAAAGACAATGTACCTGGAATTTAGTCACAATGTGAACCTGGAGGATGCTAAGGGCATTGAGCTATAATCTCGTTGATGTCAGAAGCAGAAAGAGGTAAATTTAGCCAATGTCCCACCTCCTCCATACATTAAGAAGCTTGGCTTTAGATAACTCAGAATTAATTGCCTTGTGCTAGCTTCTCACATTGATGCAGAGACCTCTACCATGTCACTAGCTTCGCCACACTATATTCTGTATAATTGAAGGCATCTCTAATCTAAAGATGCCAATGTCAAGCTTCTAGTAGCCTTGCAGTGGAAAGCAATTCAGAAGACAATTTCTATAAAGATGAGTTCTCCCTCTCTCTTCCCTCCACTAACTATCTAGCCTTTGCATTCTTTCCACTAGCTTAAAGGGGTTTTTAATGAATTAAACCTCATCCCTGTATCCTTAGTCACAATTTTCTTACATGTGATAAACAGCCATGTTTATAAATAAACAAAAGGATACATACTAAGCCTTGACAAAACCCTCTATCAATTAGCAAACCCCATTGATGTTAGTTTTTTTTAAATCATATGCAAATTTAGTTGTTGAGAATATAAAATCTGGAATGAAAGTATATATGTCACAACAGAAGATTTGTGAAAATAATCAGATCAATATTAAGCAACAACAACAAAACCATGCTGGAACTAGAGCAACCAGTAAGGCAGGCAGTGAACGGTCACAAGAGATGAAAGACATGGGTCTGTGTGCATAAGGAATGAGGAAAGAAACCACACAAACCCAAGGACTTTAGGAACAGTGTATACTTTTCTCCTTTTGTCGTATCTACTCTAAATTGTGGAGAAAGTTGATTTTAGTAGCAAAACAATGGTGTTACAAAAATAAGTTCATGCCAAAAAAAAAATTCCGGCTGTTTGTTTAAAGTCCACCGCTTCATTCATCCAAGTGTTCAGATGTAGAATAAACCTACTTCAAATTAGATGCAGCTATAGGGCATGTGGAAGGGTAGGGGAGAATAAGGTGAGTATGAAATGGGCAAACAGGTGGCCAGTGGAACCAAGTCAGTGTGAAGCTGAGTGAAAAGGCTGGAACTGAACATTGGAAGTTGACAGCACATAGTCAACATTACCAGAGCATCTGTAGTAGCATTCTGCTCCTTATCCCTCTCCTATGAGTACTGATTTCTGTCAGTCATTCACACTTCATACTTGGCCTCTCTATGTTTATTTCTTATAAATCATCTTCAAAGTCTATGAAGTACAAAATGAGTATACCTTGTATACTGACTTAATCATGCTTCTGCTTTACAAAGTTATTTCTTTTAGCTACAATACTAGTACTCCAACAGAATATGCTTTTATGAATGGCAACATATTGACTCAAAGGAGTATAGGAAAAGTCATAAAACCAAAAAGGACAAGACAATAGTGAGAGAAACCCAAGACTAGTATGTCTTGATTTGAAGATTTGACAGTGTAAATATGAAGCTACCGTCATTGACAAGGGATGGCACTCGTGAATGATAGACAGTAGACTAGAATGCCCAATTCTGTATCAGTATTACTGTGAAATAGTCTTGATCCAATGGATTTCTTGAAGATTTCTCTTCACTGCTTTACCCAAAAATATGTACTGCTGATAAGTACTAGGCCAGACTGAGTCTGAGACTTGCAATATCTGCAGATGAACATACCATCTTCTCTGAACGAATGACCAGCAAAACACAGAACTACAAAATGAGAAACTACATAAAAATGACCTAATTTCTTCTAAAATTCAATTAGAAAGAGACAAAATAGAAAATTTAAATAAAAGGAGACTAAACTAACTTATTTACCAAATTCCAGGTGAAGTTCTTGTTGAGTCATGATTTGAACAAAGCATGTGATTTGTAAACATACTTTTTAGAAATTTGGTATGATACCAACAATGATAATATTAGAGAATTATTAAAAAAATGTTGTTCATAGGGTAATAACTTTCTGTCCATATAATATGAAATAGTGCTTAAGTTTTAGAAATAGGAGTGCTTTGGAGTAATCCACAGGGGAGGAAGAAAGAACATGAGCAAGAGTTGAAGATGGGTAATGAATTCACATAGTTCTTTTCAATATTTTCTCCAATTATGTCCATGTCTTGTTGTTCTCCGGAATGTGGTGCCCAGCAAGGAGAAAACCTTCCTGTGGTATTCTGAAGGAGGGCCGAGAAAAGGCAGCTACTATGCCATTCAGGAATGTTTCTGCTTTCCAACTCAGAAATGACTATTAGAGACATCAAAAGAGGCATGCTGACTTCTTCAGGAGGAAAGCAGTCTGCATTTTGTAGATTGGACTTTTAATCTATTTGCATGACAATAGGCCTCCTATTCATTTCTGTTTCATTCTAAATCTAATACAGAAGCTGGAACCTACAGGAACTATTATAGATACATACATATATGCATATATACACAAATACATGATTATATTATTATATACTATACAATTATATGTGTTTATATTTATAATTATATGTCACATATAATTATATATGTATAAAATTACAAGTATATGAAAATTTGCCTATAATAAAACAGTATACCAGGGCTAGAGAGATGGCTCAGCGGTTAAGAGCACTGACTGTTCTTCCAGAGGTCCTGAGTTCAATTCCCAGCACCCACATGGTGGCTCACAACCATCTGTGATGAGATCTGATCCCCTCTTCTGGTATGTCTGAAGACAGCTACAGTGTACTCCTATACATAAAATAAATAAGTAAATCTCGGCCGGGCAGTGGTGGCACACGCCTTTAATCCCAGCATTTGGGAGGCAGAGACAGGCGGATTTCTGAGTTCAAGGCCAGCCTGGTCTACAGAGTGAGTTCCAGGACAGCCAGAACTACACAGAGAAACCCTGTCTTGAAAAAAACAAAACAAGACAAAACAAAACAAGAATTGCCTTATTCGTGGTGTCTCTTCAGAGCAATGAAACCCTAAGACACATGGTGATCACTTTAGCAAATGAATCATGCCAGGTGGTGGTGGCGCATGCCTTTAATCCCAGCACTTGGGAGGCAGAAGCCGGCAGATTTCTGAGTTCAAGGCCAGCCTGGTCTACAGAGTGAGTTCCAGAACAGCCAGCGCTATACAGAGAAACCCTGTCTCAAAAAAAAAAAAAAAAACCCAAAACAACAAAAACAAACAAACAAACAAAACAAAACAAAAGAAACAGTATACCATAAACAAATTTTAAATCAAGTGAGAAATGGGGACATGATATTTAAAATCTATACTAAGAGTAGATATTCACAATATAACAAGTATGTTCCAGACTTAAAGTATCATGAATCAATTAAACTATGTACACTATATATCAATAAATAAAAATATGTGCCTCAAACAATTTGTAATGTTATCTTGGTTATACAAGCACATATCAAATACAGAAAGTACTATGTGAATAAGTGTACCTATGTATATGTAAGTACTAGACTCTGTACTCAGTGATCATATTTTCTCTTAGACTCCTTGTTTCTTCTAAATCTAATCTGCAGACTTTATGTCTCTAGGAAAAGATGTCACATAAGTCCTTGAGACAGAAAATATCTCCAACTCTAAAAATATGAGTGTTTAAAAGCTGAAATACACATGGGAAATGCTCAAAATAGCTTTTTGTTTGTTCTCTCAGCTAAAAAGGATGGCTGCACATTCTCCAAAGATGAGAACAATGAAAACTGGAGACCAGAGTACTACAAGCTAGTCATAATCTTTGACAAGAGGCATGTACTCTACTCTCCCCACAATGCTTCTCCTGAGGGAATGGGAAAGAAAGAAGGTGCACATCCACACATGGTGAGCAAGAAGAGCTGAATGCTGCCTACTTTCTCTCCATACCTCCAAACTCTGGTGGTGTGCACCACCAAAGGAGCTTTTCATAACATCAAGGCACGAGCAACTTGGCAAAGCATGGCTGGATGGGGATTGATGTGCTATACGTAGAACTGCTCCAAGGCAGCGCCACTGTGCCCCTCCACATCCTTAAAGAATTTGTTCTTTATTGCAAATGCAGGAAAACAGAAAGTCTGCACAGCTGCTGTGCTCCCAGATAGGCCAGCAGATGGTGGCATAAACTGTATGGCTAAAGGCCAAATGGAGTTGCCAACACCTAGCTGGGTGCCTAGGGAATGAATGGATGATGTACCACTTAGCTAGTTCTAACCTGACAGAGCCCATGAAGACCCAGATGTCTCCTTACCCCTGGAAGCCACAATCATCCTTAAATCCCCAGCATTTAGACAAGGTCCAGGGATGAGGGAAGGGGAAGCTCAACTATCAGGCGTTAAATCTGTAATAAGTCACTAGGTTGTTTCTCACACTTTTATTGTTGCTGCTGTTTAGTGAGGTAGAGATTATAGAGAACACATGGAGATTTTGAATATAACACTTTAGCTAAAAGTATTGATGTTAGGTGGTTTTGCTTCTAAAAGGTGTTCATTTTTTGAAATCTTGAATATAATTTTCTCCACTGCAGTAATCATTCTCTTGCACCATGTCTGTGCATGACACATTCCCAGTAATGTTAAACCACAAACTGCCTGGATTTTGTAATTTTGTATGTACTATAAGGTTCCATGTGTGTATGTGTATGTGTATGTGTGTGTATGTGTGTGTGTGTGTGTGTGATATAGTTTAATTTATGCATTATTCAGATTAAGAGATCTGAACCAACAATCATAAATTGAACAATTATGACAATAGAGTTTGATAAAGTTATTCAAAATTTGTGATTTGTTTATTGTTGGAATTATTCATTCAATATTCATGTCATGAGGTTGACATTCAATAGCTAAAACCAGATAAACCAAAAGTGTAGATAAAGCAGAACTACTGCCTATGTCAAAAATCATATTTAGCCAGACTTGCATGTTCTGTCAGCCCAATTTTTGAAAGTATGAGGCAGAGGATCATGGTAAGTTCAAAGCCAGCTTGAGATATGTAGTGATTTTGAAGCCAGTTGAACCTGGAAAAAGACCCTAACCAAAATGAGTGGATGGACTAAGAGGAATTCAAAAATAGATAGCTCTTGGATGTACTAGGGGAAGACCTTTTACTATTATCCTGTAAAGGAACAAAGCACTATAATAACTCCTAATGACATACAGCTATATCCATAAGACATCACTCAACCATTGTCAGAAAAGTTGCTTCTTCAGATAGAAATTAACACAAAGACCAACTTCTGCAACTGGAAGGTGTGCAGAACAAGAGACTCTGGAAAACTCACTCCTATATGGAATGTTTTCATTAAAATCCTCCCCTCAAGGCTCAGTGATCTATGCAAAGGAAAGATAGTAAGAGCCAATGGTTCTAGATGACTCCAGGGAAAACAATGTGCTCCAGACACAGCAGGACTGATGCACACATGAATTCACTCTAGCACATAAAGTCTTTGCCAGATTAGACTCATTCTACCCCATTAAGGCCAGAAAACGCAGCTGTGGCGACTCAGCTGCACTTCTGCTACATATTTGCTTAGAGACTTGTTCTAGCCCCTGTGTGTTCTTTGGTTGGTGGCTCAGTCTCTGAGAGATACCTGGGGTCCAGGATAGTTGACTCTGTTGGTCTTTTAGTGAGGTTCTTGTCCCCTTCAGAGCCTTCAATCCTTCCCCCAACTCTTCCATAAGAGTCCCTGATCTCCATCCAATATTTGGCAGTGGGTATCTACATCTGTTTCAGTCAGCAGCTAGGTAGAGTCACACAGAGGAGAGTTATGCTAAGATCCTGTCTGCAAGCATAGCGGAGAATCATTAATAGTGTCATGGATTGGTGCTTGCCCATGGGACGGGTCTCAAGTTGGGCTGGTTATTGGTTGGACATTCTTTCCATCTCTCCTTTATCTATCTTTGTCCCTCATTTCTTTTAGACAGGATAAACTTGGGATGAAAGTTTTGTGGGTGATTTGATGCTCTTATCCCTCCTCTAGGGTTCCATGTCCCCACTGTTAGACATCTCAATTAAGATCACCAGCATTGGCTCCTGTGATCCTCCTGGATCCCAGGTCTCTGGAACTTCCTAGCTATTTTTTAAGTGAATGGATAGGATTTAGAGAAAGTTGGATGATTCCCTTGTCTTTTCTATGAGAGCTCTGTAAACAACTTCACTTTTCACATTGAGCACCATAAACTCCCTTCAGTGTGAAGGCTTTATGTTGTTGCTGAAGCAATGGTTAACAACATTCTCACAAAGGTTTTCAGACCGCAGGTCAGAAGAAGGAGGCTGCACTCTTTACCAGGAAACATTTCCTCTGGGCATTGCACCTCTGTCATATACATGGTGCCAAATGGTGGAATAGTGTGGATCTGTTCTTGTCAGAAAGAAAAGATAAACGCAAAGCGAGATGGCTCAACAGGTAACAGTGATGGATGCCAAGCTTGAGGACCTGAGATGAATCCTTGAAACCCACAGGATTAAAGGAGAGAACTGAATCCCAAAAGTTGTCTTCTGACCTCTGCATGGACAGGGCCAAACACACACACACAAACGCACATACATACCAACACACACACAGGCACGCACACACACATGCACACACAATGAATACATGACAGAATATACCCATATTAGATATTTTTCTACTCTAAAAAGGAAACCACATTCATTAAAAATTATCCTTTGCAGCTCACACGAACTACATAGTACGTAAAAAAAAATTGTAACAGTGTCTCTTCTGAACCATTTATCAATTTATTTTTCATGAAAATTTAAATACACTGAAGTCTTTGAGTACAATCCTATGGCAAGCTCTAGAAGGTAGCACTTCCTGAATTGGAGAGCAACTGATGTTCCTCCCACACATGCAGTTGTATCTCACCCTTCACACAGCCCATCTATGTCACTGTTAACTATACATAGTGACAGCCACAGTTCTAGGAAACTATAGAGCTGTCATTCTGTGTATCCGTAGTTCATTACTTACACATAGCAAAGTTTTGGGGAACACTCATTTCAAATAAATAAGCAAATATGAATTATACATTGTTTTTATTGAAATTTTATTGGTGCATATCCATTGTACAAAGTGATTGGTTTCCTAACTGTGATTTCTTGGAATGGTATCACTAAGCATCCTTTATGTATAGTATACTGCCATTAGGCAGGGTGGATATAAAGATGAATGAGTGATTCCTGCTGTGGAGAATTTACAGTTCCAGAGGAAGTACAGATAAGAAAACAAGTGATAATTATGTTAGACAAAAGAGAACAGGCGCCATTAGTAATTATCAGAAGATGGCTGGGTGGAAGAGAAAGGAAAGATGCAGTTAATTCTATGTGGGTGTTTGTTCAGGCTATCAGTAAATAGCAAGGAGTAGCTAGGATGGGAACATCCAGGGCTGTGTTGCCACAACCAATGGAACAATGTCCTAAGAATATACAAGGGTGTGTGGAAGAAGGTAAATGTCCTTCTACAACTGGGTCAGACCTGCAGCCAAAGGAGTTCTTTGGACCCAGGGCTGAGCTAATCTCTTTACATTCCATAGTAACTGATAGATAGCATTATGTACCCAGAGGCCAAATAGGAGGCCATTTTCTAAATGATTAGAAATAGGAAGTACATGAGACATGTGTGAAATGAAGATGGTTTCTTCAAAAGCCTCCTTGTACTCATGTGTCATGCAAGGGCAGTAGAGGAGGAGGCGGCTCTCAAGACAACAATTTGTCTTGAGATAGTAAGATAGACCTGGGTTTCTACCTGAGGAGGGCTTAGAAATATGACCTGCTACAGAACCAGGGCTTACAGGAAGAATAGACAATTTCCTTCTTGGTTTAAAATTCTTCAAATTGGGCTCCAGATGAATACAAATCAAAACCCAGAGTCATCAGCTGCAATGGTCTTCTGGTGACTTGATCTGATAGGGCTTATTACAGCCTGTGGACAAGGAGCACCCTCTATTGGAGAGGAGGCCTCTGGACTTCCCTTTACTGTTAGGAAAACCTTCCTAGGGTATTTGCGTTTACACAATGGTTCCCTCAAATTTTAAACATTTGTATCTTCCAGCTTTCTTAAAAGCCAACATACATGTTCACTAACAAGAGTCCGTGGAATGTGGGGAAGTCTTCTAGGAAGAACATGACAGCAAGGGTGACTGAAAGAAACTGGTAAGTACTCTAAATTTAAAAACAAATAAACAAAACTCTCTTTTTGAAATATAAAACACTATGCAAAGTAATATTTGATAGAAAAAGTATAATTTTATTACAGTATTCAGGATTTATTTGCATGCCTGCTGTGTCCCACAAACAAAGCTCCCATGAGGGCAAAGGGTGAGGAGGGTAACCTTCATGATAGAGTGGGGACATACATAAGGTAAGCACTCCAAGTTAAACATGGCGTTAGAGGTATACAAAGGGAGCATGCCTGCATTGCATCCTAAGGAAGAGACAAGTCTACCACTTAGAAAATGGTTTTCCAGAAATAAGGAAGAGGAATCCAAAGGCAGAGAAAGACACCTAGAAGTTGGGGGACCACCAAGTCATACACATGACATAAGTGCAAGGAGCTGTATGACAAAGATAATAACAGAGATCAGAGGTCAGCATGAATTACTATTCTCAACCAATAGGGGCCACCTAGAACTGTTTCTAAAGGGCACCCAATTACTTGACACTTAACACTGGCATGTATGTCTTCAATGCTCTCACTTGTATACTGGGTTTCTTGATGAAGACAAATCCCTCTTCTACCTATGTAACTCAATTCTCCTCCTTTGTAAGCAACTGAGAAACTGGAAACTGATTGGCTATTAGGAGTTTGGGGTACTAGAGAAATTGTTCACAAGTTAATAACCTATATTTTTGTAAAGGACTTGAGTTTGATTCCAAGCACTCCTTCTGGGTGGTTGCTAGCCACCTATAATTCCTGCTAAAGAAGATAAGGGAGATAGGACCCCTTCTATTTGTTTCCATAGCCACTTCACATACATACATACATACATACATACACACACACACACAGAGAGAGAGAGAGAGAGAGAGAGAGAGAGAGAGAGAGAGAGAGAGAGAGAGAGAGAGAGAGAGAGGGAGGGAGTCAGAAATAAACTCATTAAAATAGACTGCCATAATGAAAGATAATCAGAACAGAGAACAGGCCTAGAATTGAGCTAGAATCTCTAGGTTTAAAGTGCTTCCCTTTTTCCAGCATCTGTGAGTTATAACAAATACCCATGTCTCTGACTCCAAAGAGGACACTTCATCAGTTCCCTACAGCCCAAGCCTTCTCTGTGATAGTGAAGAGTTCTAGGTCTCTCTAATCCCCAAGGTCCTTGCCTCAGGCTCCATGTGGATTCCCTGAGAACCTCCACTCTGTGTCTCCTGAGTCAGGATACCATTCACCCAATTCTCCCTATGGACTCTGGAAGCAAATTACAAAGCACGGTCATGATTACACTGATCAGATTCCTTTGCAATACAGGGGAACAAAATCAGCCATGTTAATTGCAGCTGAGCAAATCGGGGTAGGAGGTGGGACTTGCCAAATTGAGAAATCACAGCTCCTTAGAGAAAGCAATTCAATTTATAAGCCCTAATTGTAAGCTGAAATTAAAAATAATGGAAGGCACAAAGCAATTGCATATAAAAGTCCAGGTAATGTCAAAAAAAAAAAAAAGGCATCTCTGAGTACACAAGCGCTCCTCTCAACCTGCTTTCTCCTATGAATCTGACAATTATTTCTATATTTCCCACAGTTTAATAGGCAAAAGGTTAAGAGAAGCAATGCAATTAATTAAATGTGGGAGTAGAACATGAAACACGGACACTACTCTTCCATTTGTATTGCATGCATTGTGTAAGACAATACAAAACAGAAGAGGAACATGTGGAAAGGGTGCAGATACTAAGGAGAAGCTCTCAATAGGCACAAAAGCCACAACCATAAAGGCAGGTGAAGGCATAAGAGACTCTTGCCAAGAACACAAATACAAGCCCAGAAGCATTAGAACAAAGGAACTGCCCTGAGAATCGGACAGAACTGAAGTCACATAGCAGTTCTATTCCTTCCCACACTGAGTGACCTCAGGCAAATTATTTAATCAAGGAAAGTTTGACGTCCTTTTCTGTATAGCCTTATACATTCGTTGAAAGACTGAGTCAGATGCAGCAAATGTGTGGCCATCTAAGGACATCTGACCCACGGCAAGCATTCATTTACTTTAATACTAGAATTACAATGCCTGACACACATCAAAACAAGCAATGCTTGTTTATTAGATAAAGCCAAAAGAATAGCAAACGCATGTCTTGGTGTTTGAACAAAGGGAGGGAGGGCAATAATACTATGAAAAGTGGAAAACTAGACATGGTATCTAGATGTTGCCTCTACATTCGACCTTTGTAGAAAGTCTAAGAGAATATTATCAATTTAAACCTTTTATCAATAATCATCACTGATTAGATTGGTAATTAGATTAAGGCATGTTTGTTTCAAATTGTATTTTTTTAGATTGGGACAATTTTAAAAACTTAAGTAACAAAGTCAAGGTTTTATACATGAGGAACATAGGACTAGAGAAGTCACAATAATTTTAATCCTAGTCTTCCTGTGAAATACAGAGATGGGTACACTGGTTAAGTTCATAGGTTGTACTTATGAACCAAAATTTGTCACTTTTTAAAGTTTATAAACTGAAGGACTAACTTGCAAAGCCATTGCATTTGAAGACAGGAACTTCAGGAGGTAATAAGGTTTAAATGAGAGTATGAGGATAGGACTTGTGATAAACCTGATTTACTGTTCTTATAAGGTAAGAGCCAGTAGAAATGTAGACACACAGAGAAAGACCATGTAAGGACCCAGCACAAAGTGGTCAGCCTGCAAGACAAGATAAATGTCTCAAAGGAAATTCAGACTAGAAAAAGATTGGTCTTAGACTCATAGCCTCCAGATAAGTGAAGGGGAAGAAATCTTTACTTGAGTCACTCACAGTGTTAACCTTCTGACACTATAATATACTACCCAATATCATCAGCCTATGAATAGGATATTATATAGAAGCTTCCCCTCCCCTCCCAGCCCATGAAGCTAGGAATTCACACCTTGATTAATCCATTGAGGATGTCTGGTAGCCTATGATCATATCACTACCAGACTGTAGACCAAGACTTCTGTATATAATATACTGGGAGGGTATTTAAGACCCAGACCATATCTCTCAGCCTATAGTATATTGTGAAGGAACTGTTATCAGACAAATACACTATAATTTTCTGACAAAGTTCTAATTACTAAATCAGTTATTTGCTAGTAGAAAGACTTAGGTCAAGGTAATAAAGTATTTAAGCCTCTATGCCCTACTCCATGAATAGAAATGATGACCATGGCTACCCCACCGCTACTTTATAAACTTCATTTTTCTCATCCAAGTTATGATAATAATCTACTAATTGTTAAATTATTTTGAGATTCACCATCATGTACATAAATCCATGACAATCATGAAGATTCAATAGACAGCCATTATTACTCTTACTGATGTAGGAACCATAACTGCATTGGAGACTTAAAACAAACACAGAACATTTATATGACCCTCACAAGACTTCTTGGCTAATATGTGGTAAATTCAGATGTGGTAGAAAGTAAGTACTACTCATTACCAAGTATTTTTCATTGTGACTGAACTTGTTATGATGAATCAAAGGCAGCATGCTCAGAAAAGACAATCATCCTACATTTCTCACCCTCCCCTTTTTGCTATAAAAAGCCAATGCAATACAACAAGAAGAATTAATCATAATATGAAGAAAATCTCCTTTTAAGGAAAATACATGACTGGCATATGCCACTTGACTTGGGTTATATACGTCCCTAAAATAAAGACGTAATACTTGAGGGAGTTCCAGCATTAATATTTGCAAACAAGACCATTCTGACAATGAAAATCACATCCTAAGGATGCTGGAATACTGGGGTAAAGGATCCTTAATGAATTTTGAGATGCTATATATCCATATATGTATATTTCTGAACTTGTCTATGTATAAGACAAACTACTAAGATACTGCTACTCAAGGCTTCTATTACTATCAGCTAAATGCTATTCCTAATTGATATGGTGGGTATTTTTTATGTTAAATATGGGATAAGCCTTTAAGGTGACATTCTATGTCTCCAGAAATACATTATCTCAAGGAAAACCTCAATGATTAGTCCTTTAGAATACATCTTTCTTGGAAGAAAATTTTCATCTCTTGTTTTGAAAATTCATCTTACGTTAAACTACCTTGCCTAATGGAGTCAGAAAGTGAATGTTCTGGATGATTCTAACTTCACAGGAGTTTCCTGAATACCTGTATGGAAAGTAGCAGAGAAGAATTAAGAACAAAATCCAGATTGTAAACTGAACATCCTGTACCCTCTTAGCAATCAATGATTCAGGCTGAATCTTATTCACTGATTCAACAAACAAAGATTTTCTAAATATCTGAAATGTTAGCAGTAAAACATGGATATCTGCTCTCACTGAGCTTGTAGTGTAGTTGAGAGAGATACAAGCAAAGAGGTAAGCAAAGGAGACACATAATTGCATTCAGGGGTCTACAGATATATCTCCTTAAAGTGGGCAGAGAGTGCTTGCTCACAAGAGGTGATATGAACTGGCTTCTGTAAGGAACTAGAGCTATGTCTACGGTCAGAAAGAAAGCCCAGGAGAGTTGAGTACATGGGTGCAAGGTTGGGAATGATGAGAGGTGAAGTCATAAGGAAAAAGGTCAGACCTGTCAGCTATCACAGACCAGGGCAGTAAATTCAGATTTTTATCTTAAGTGCAATTGAAACAGGAAGCCACTGGAAGATTTTAAAGCATAGATGTAAGACAATCTGATTTATGTTTTCAAAGGGTGACTTGGACTGCTGAGGACTGATAATTTCGTTGTAAAGAAAGCAGTGCAGAGTCCAGTGCTGTAATCATTTGAGGAACAAAGATGGAGGCATGGTGTCAGTCATTGGATTTGGAGAACAAAAGCCACATTGAGGGCATAGATAGAACTAGAGCTATGTAGCTCACTAATGGGGTGCTTTTACCCCAGCAAAAAGTGTCATGTTTTGCACTGTAGATCCCCTTTAAATTTACTGTGTTGCTGAAAAGGCTCACATGTCTGGAAAAAAATCTCTTATCTCATACATCTCTTGATCTTGGATTGGCCATAAAAATAGTCAGTGCACATAATAACCATCCCTACATAAACAGGCAAAATGTTTGTGCTTATGTCATGATTTTCATGTTTCTTTTAACTTTTTCTAGTTTTTCACCTTAAAATCCTGGCACCATATGGGAGTGTAGTACCTGGAGTACACAGTTTCATCTGAGGAGCTCTTAGACAAAGGCTTTGTTCCACAATCAATATGTTAATTCTGAATAAATTAGAAAACCTCACCAGGGTGGTGTAATACAGAGCGTCATTTAGCTCAAAACACGTTTCTGCCTTTCCTCTGGTTTTATGTCTTGAACACCTACTTTGTGAGAACAAAGAGACAGCCTCATTGTTTGAGAGCCTGTCCCTTGTTGCTTGGCCACTAATGAAGTACGCAACTTGTCTGAGTCTACAGAAAATAGCCTTCTCTCTCCATGCCTCATCACCTCTACCTCCCTCCCAGGTTCCTCCCCATATCCTCAGCAGTGAACAACTGGGAATAGGATCTTATGGACTCCAGAAGGTCTGGGCAGCACTGGAATAGAATGTGGGTAGGCTTTCACTATACAAATGACCAATCTACACAGTATCAAGAAGAAACTATGATGAGATGAGGAAAGGAACAAACATTTTGAGTAGCTGCTATAGGTGTGCAAGTAGGAATGATTGTGCCTCGTGTGTATTCTGCTCATCTTTTCATCTTACCTGTGAGTCACTCTAATATTTATAGGTGAGAAAACCGAGACTCTGAAATCAGTTTCCCACAGTAGCCTGCAGTAAATCGGGGTGCATGACTCAAATTGAGACTGTAACAACTCCAAACCCTACACAGTTTTCTTATATCAGGTTCTGTTCTATTTACTTGGTTACATTTATCCATCATGGGGACTAAAGACTTCCATCACTTGCCAACTCACACACCTTCATAAATAAACCATTCCCAAGAGCTGTAGCCTCATGTGAAGATACTAGACACTCTAAATGTCATCACATGTCAATTCAGATTTGTAAATAAAAGAAGAAAAATTAAACAAATATATTATGGTCCATATAATAATATTTAAATGTATTTTTCTTGGAAGAAATATGACCTTATGAACAACTAGTTCCTTGAATATTTCATAACATAGACTTTAATAATTGTAATTTTGATAATGAATATAGCCCTCAACACCTGCCAACTTTTATCAATCACCACAAATATAACAATGACAACAGTACTTTACAATGAATGAATAACCTTTGCCAGGTCATGCTTAGGTATTAATTCATTCATTATAAAAATAAATCTCTAGGCAACAGATATTTATCGTGGTCCCCATTTTACAAGTGAGGAAACAGAAGTGTAGGGGAGAAGTAATTAATCAAGTTGAAATGCTAGGATGTGAATCCAAGAATCTCTGTTTCCTGGTTTCTGCTGAATTACTATGCATGACTATAGTTAAAGCATCCCTATTCTGATACCATTATTTTTCTGGTAAATATGGTTTCGTGACGATGGGATGCCTTTCTGTGTTGAATATTAACAGTTTCTCTGGGTCCTGTAAATGGAATGGAATTACTCAAGATGAATGCTTGAGGGGCCTTTGTTGGCTTTCCCCAGCAGCTTAAGCCCTTCCCAATCAGACTTTGCATCAGGTCCTGGTGACTCTTGACAGGCTAATGATTTCCTCCCTGTAAGAGTTTCTCTCTACTTCTCTGTTCTTACTGCCCATGTGTGGTAATCTGGGATTAGAACAGGAACATTACAAATAAATTTGCAGCTGAGCAGTTCTCATCTCCCTGAAGGAGAGAGTGAGAAACCAGCAAACTGAAATAAATGAGAGGGCAAGAAACAGGCAATCAGTATGAGAACAGAGAGTCAACTGATGTTTTGACTAAGGAAGATGCTGATGCCTAGAACCACTGCTTCCTTTTTCAAGTTCACAGACAAAAACTGAACATGCAGCTACTTATGAGAAACTATTCTGATTTTCTTTGGAGCACCTTATGTTTTGTTCTGGACCCCCTATCCCCATCAGTAGAGCCACATCAGTCACAATTTAGCTCAGGAGAGATAACTAACAGGACAGTTGACTCTTAAAGTTCATGGTCCATATTCACTACTGTCGTGATCCGTGTGAACCCCAGGTTAAATATTGTTTCTAAGTTTGCCTGTGATGATGTTTCCACATGGAACTCAAATTCGAATCAGGGGACTCAATGTCGTAGTTTGGCTATCTGAGTAAGATTCATCAATCTATTAAGAGACTGAGTAAGTAGGAAGAAAGGACACACGAAGTAGAGAACCAACTCTGGCAGGTGCTCCTTTGACCACATGCACTCTGTGGTATGCACATGCCAACAGAATACACACACACACACACACACAACAGCAACAGCAGCAGCAATCGAGTAAATAAATGTAATAAAAATTTTAAATATGAACAGAGTGCACTGCATGTATGAGTATGAACAGGAAAGGTTGCAATTTGAAACAGTATTTAGAAAACATTTACCATGCACATGTCTCGGGAAAGGTACTTTCCTACATATTTTCCAATGTGATTCTCCTAATAAAAGAGCAATTAACGCCCATGCAGTTATAGACACAATTTAAAAATGTAATATGGAAACCTGCCACTGTATAGAAGCACTTCAATATTCCCCGCCCATCTCCTACTCCACAAGAGAGATTATCCAGACAACAGGCCACAGGATTTTCTTGTTCTGTCTTTAATCTAGTTCAGTACTTCTCAAACTGCAGTCTGTGAAATAATTATTGTCTGGGGTTATAGACATCGACTCTTATTTACTGTGCTTCATGGTCAATTTCAAGACATTTCAAGGTTATTTCCAGTGCCTCTGGTTACAAGATAGTAAACTGGACCCTGATCGTGACCACGAAACCAGGCCTGCTGAGTAGTCAAGGGGCCTGGTTCCTATCACTAAACTGCTTCCCTTGGAAGGAAGAGGTGCCTTACAGTAAGTCATTTTCTTAGGGGAGCCACACCTTTCAGAAACCCCCACAACAGGAGCTAGCTTTGGAATCCACATAGTATCCTTCTGTTTATGTATACATGTTCCTCTTGCTCAGTGGCCCTGTTTAATCGTTCTTCAATTCTCAGCTTCTTGCTCAGTTCCTGGAACACAGTACAATCTCAGTAAAGAATGATCAGTGTAGGTTGAAATTAAAATAAAATGTAGAAAACATATTCAGCTTATACTTAAGGATGGAACAAATATATACATTGGCATGTGGTATTCCATTCTATAATACTCATAAAATCATCCTAAGATTGATGTTGTTATTAATGTTTTATGCTCATCTTTAGCTGAGAAAATCCATTGTGTGTAATTTATATTTGTATTATCTTTTAATGGTATTACAATCATTATTTGATTTTGTATTTTACTGCAATACTAAATACCAAATGCCTGCCACCATTATATATTCTTTTGCAGCAATCTCCTTACTATCCTGTCAAATAATATCCCATCATAATCAAAATGGTATTTCTATGCATTAACATTCTCCTAGAACAAGTCTAGATATTAAGTCTCTTTGCAATCATCATTTCAATGACTATTCTTATAGATAAGCCTTCCCTTAATCCCAGATAATTAACTTACAATACAATCCAGTGAAGGAAATGGATCCAATAGAATAAGCTTCTAACTATGAGAATAGACATTTTTTCTTGCAAAAATATTCTTGAATGTTCTGTGTGCATAGGAATGATACATGTAAGCTCAGGATACATTCTGGGTAGTTTGTTTAGTGCTCTTTTATTGATTCTCTGATTTTTGATTTGAAGATTTTTTTTTTCTATTCTTAACACTCCAACAGAAAGCTAAGGGCTACCGAGCATTCACTGTGCAGCTGGCCTTAGCCACTTCCATGCACTGATATAAGATCTCTATGGCTCAGGCTCCCTATCTGTGACGTGGGGAGTAGAACAGTACTGGCTTTACAAGCTTGGAGTAATGGCTACATATGTGTTCCTTTGTGTTATTCTTTATTATTAACCCTTCCTGTTAATAGTCACCTTTCACATGATACGTTCATACTTGTAAAGCCAGGAGCTGAGCAGTTACTGTGGTTAAATCCTATACAACTAATAACAGTGAATTGATTTGTTATACTAGACTTGAGTTATTTTTAATTGGGGAGGGAAATGTTAAAGATTTTAAAGCTGTAATACAAAGAAATGAAATTCTAAAAATAAAATTTCAGACATATATGTACAAGATTTATGTCCACACTACGAAAACAATTTTTAAAGTATTTTAAAAAACACACAGAGTTTTCAGATGTTCAAACTGAAAGATCCTGTCCTCCCAATTTACATGTCTTTGGAGTAAGCTGAACCCCAAAGAGGTAAATTTAGTCATACCAGGAAACCTTCAAATACACACTGAAATGTTCAAAATGGGGTAGAGATTCCTTAAACCTTGATGATCTACCTCTGAAATATCTTTATTATTAAAGCAAGGACCATACTTCTCAGTTCTTACCTTCGTGTGGCCACTATGGGCCTGAACCTCTGGCTGGAGGGATGTTCAAGTGAATATAAACTCTGTTTTCCAATCTCTCCTCTTCACACATGTTGGCACCATGACTTGTTTCTTGTCCCTTCTTCTTGGAATACCCTTCTCCCAACTTCAATCCTGTCTACCAGAATACTGGCACTATTCATAAACAATGCTTGCTTGTCTCCCACCCCAATAAAGCAATTCTCTTCCCATCTATATTCGATTTTTATTTATTCTCCAGTAAAAGAATTCTCTCAAAGCTCCATATATTGTTGCTATTTGTCTATATAGTTTATCTCTCCTGCTACATGGAAAGATTGTTTAAGGCTGAATCACAACTCAGTTCATTTTAGTATCATTCTAGAAATCAATATGTTGTCTTTATAAAATGTTTATTGAACTGAAAATAGAAAAATATATTCTATATACCCAATTCTTTAAAAAAAAACTATAGTAAGCCTTTGATAGTGCATCTAATCTTAAGCATATTTTGTTTGAATGTATGAGCCAAGCATCAGTCACAGATTATGTTTTCAAGTATACATATACTTTCCTATAAAAGAATATTGAATTTATTTTGTTTTAGTGGCCAGAACAGTGACAAGTCCAAATAAGCAGACCTACTTCTTACTCTCAGAACCTGACAGAGCAGTAAGTGGCATACTTAACAGATAGATAGATAATAGAAAAGGATAGATAGATAGATAGATAGATAGATAGAAGATAGATAGATACATAAATACATAAATCGATAGGTATGCAGATAGATAATTTGATAGCTAATAGATATGGGATAGAAAAGTATACAGACAGACATAGATGATTTATAGAGAGATGATAGATAGATAGATAGATAGATAGATAGATAGATAGATAAGCAGACATACAAGAGAACAGAAACCTCTTGATTTGGTCCTATGCTAGTATTTTTCTTGATGTTTACATAAAAATCTCATATCTATTAAATAATTTTTATTACTTGAGAAAGTAAGTTTTCATTTAGTTTTGGTTTTGGTTAAAACACTATGTAGCTGTCCATGGTGGCTCATCCCTTCAATCCTATCTATGAGGAAACAGTGGTAGGCACATCTCCGTGAGTTTGAGGCCAGATTATAGAGCAAGTTCAAAGACAGCTAGGTCTACAAAGAGAAACCCTGCCTCAAAAACAAAACAAAGCAAAACAAAATAAAAGAACAACTACGTGAGAATACCATATACATTACAGTTGAAATTAAGAAAATGACTGTTTGAAAATAAGAGAAAAACTCTAGGCAGATCAGTATTAAGCTAACATTTAAACCTTAAAAATTAATATAAGCATTTCTAACACCTAAATCTATTCTTAGCAAAGAAAATGTCCACTGGCTTTACTTGTAGGAAAGCTATGTTGACAGAATCTCAACATCCAAATAGTAAAATGGCAAGAACTGTGCTTACTTTTAAATGCAATAAATCTATTTTCATGGTTATGTGCTCTAAAAATAATTGGATGGAAGAATTAATGAAATATGCACAGCAAAATTTATTGCAGCCTACTAAGAATAAAATAAAGGAAACAGTCTAAGTATGAATGGTAACACAGCAGTTCAGTGAATGGCCATAGATCAACATGATGGACTTTTATATTGCTAAAATTATTGTAAGTATACAGAAACAGAGAAAAGGTTTATGGCAGAGAATTAAGTGAGAAATGTAAAATAAAAAATGATCTACACAATGCAGCCCCAACAATGTAAAAAATACACAAACTGAGAACTCCACGACAGAACTGTGTAGCAGTTGAGCTTGAAATATCAGTCTAAAAAAGGCCTCATTTTTAAAATTAAGCATACTAAAAATTAGTCATCTTTTTATTACTCAAGCCATTTTTGCACCAGTCATTTGCTCACTGCCTCCTCATTGTTTTTTCAAGTGGTAACTTCTTCTTTGTTTTTGTTTTTGTTTTTTGATTTTGATTTTGTTTTTCGAGACAGGGTTTCTCTGTGTAGCCCTGGCTGTCCTGGAACTCACTCTGTAGACCAGGCTGGCCTCGAACTCAGAAATCCGCCTGCCTCTGCCTCCCAAGTGTTGGGATTAAAGGCATGAGCCACCACCGCCCAGCTAAGTGGTAACTTCTTATTGAAACTAATGACATCACCAGCATATGTCTGTGATTCCATGAAATGCAAGTTCAAACCAGAGATCTGTTTTGTCACTACGAATCCACAGGTTGTCACATATTCAACACCTGGTCAAAGTCTGCTTTCTCTAAGCTCTCTTCTGGTAATTCTTACACACTCATGGGCTCCATAATAACAGATGTATTTGTATTATCTGATACCCGTTTTATCTATATTTCAGTAGTGAGATCAATTGATGGTTAGTTAAGACTGTCCACTTGAAACAGTGAAGAATCACCTGGGGAAAAGAGTCTCCATGAAAAATTATTTACATTGGATTGGCCTATCGACATATCTGTATAGCACTGTCTTATTCGAGTGATGTGGGAAGACCTAACCCACTGTTGTAGGGCAGATCTCACACCCGGGTCGCGCGGGGGCGGCCTGGGTGTGGGCGCAGGCCAGAGCCCATGCGCCCGCACACAGATGTCAGGGCGGTCTCGGATGGCGGGCGTGCAGAGCCGACCGTGGAGAAAAAGGCTTCTCATCCCCTGTCCCGTGAGCTGGCGTGCAGTAACAAGAGACACAGGACACAAGTCCCGTGGCTAACTAGAGTACAGAGAGCACAGGGCGGACGAACAACTTTTCTCCCTCCCCCTGCCCCTCATGGACAGGGGCGCGCGAGCCTTGACTTACTTGAACGAGAGTCCAGAATTTAAGAGACATGTGACGATTTAAAATATGTTGATTTATTAACAGATGATGGGCTTGGGTAGTGAATGATGAAACGCTCTCCCGAAAAATGTCGGAAGATATCTTGCTTATATATTGGAAACGGAGGAGAAGGGCGGAGCCAGGGAAATCTTGAGGCAGAGATTTGTTCTCTCCGCCCCCTCTCTGGGCTCTGGGGTGTGTGGCCAAATTACAGTCCCACACACTGTAAGTGACACAATTCGCTAGGCAGGTTCATGGACTCTATCATATAGAGTGGGGAAATAGAGCTGAGTACTAGCAAGCAAGCAAATGTACACACATTTATTTCTCTCTCATCTTGACTATGAATGTGATGTGACTAGCTATTTAAAGTCCTGCCTTCACTTCCTTCCAGTGTTGGACTGTAACCTGAAACTGTAAGATTAAAATAAACTTTTTCCCCCAAATTGTATTTGTCCCAGAGTATTTTATTACAGTGACAGAAATGAAATGAGAACAGGTAACATGTGCTGTGGCTTTCAGAATAAATAATAAAATCTTAAAAGAATAAAGACACGTTTCCTATTCCATAACTCTCCAATGTGCCACACTCTCTACACAAGGCTGAGTCAAGGACACTCCCGGAGTCAGGCAGGGAATACTAAGGTCATTTGGTCAGTAGATGGAATTTTAAGGTTTCAAAGTTCACAATACTTATGTAAATGCCTTCAATAATCAATGTTTTCCCACATTCTCAACCTGAGTACGTTTGTTTGTTTGTTTGTTTGTTTGTTTGTTTTGTTTGTTTGTTTTGTTGTTGTTGGTTTGGGCAGTGGACTGTGACTTTGGTTTGCTTTCTATGCCTGACTGTCAATTTCTGCTAATAACCTACAAGACTCTGATAACCAAGGTGAATGATACTAATGAGTGTGACCTAATTGTACTATGTATACATTTTGGTCCACTGTTCAAACAATAATCTCAAACTTGTGGCTCTGGCTTTATATTGAGGGCTGCTTATTCTTCCTATTTCAGAGATTTAGATTATAACTTTCTGAGAATGCTATTGTCTTGGTTAGGGTTTCTATGGTTGTGATAAAACACCATGAGGAAAAGCACGTTGTGGAGGAAAGGGTTTGTTTCCCCTCTTATGTTTCTATCACAGTCCATCATGAATGGAATTCAGAACAGAAACTCAAGGCAAAATCTTTGAGGCAGAAATTGAAGCAAAGATTGCAAAGCAGTGCTGCTTACTGGCTTCTTTTTCAAGCCTTTCTCAAGCTTGCATTCTTTTAAAATTTAGGACCATCTGCCTAGGGTTGCTACTACCCATAGTAATACGGGCCCTCTAATACTCTTCCACCAACCATTAATCAATAACATGTAGACAGAGTTCATGTAGGTCAATATTTTATGGAGACATTTTCTCAATTGAGAGTCCCTCTTCCCAAATGACTCTAGCTTATGTCCAGTTCACATAAAACTAACAAACATGGCTACCTTAAAGAAGTCTAACAAAGATGTGAATACATAAACTGGTGAACAACAAAAATAACAAAGACCATTATCCATTTAAGGGTTAGTGACCATGAAACCCTAAAATAGGCAGTGTGGTGAGGATGTTATTTGACTAGTATATACTGTTAAAACTGCACCAGTAAAAATGAAGATGAACTGAATTAAATACTAATTCTTATCATTGAAAAAATACTGAAATTACTGAAAGAGGCAGAAGAAAGTTAATTCACATCAGAAAGAATTCTATACTAGCTAATGAAATACAAGAAACAACCACAGATTGTCTTGTTTATTCTTTAGGTGAATATTCTTTCATTGAAAATTCCTGTTTTATTTTCTGACAATAGTTTTGCATTCAAAACCCTTTCTTTGAAATGTAGTTCATTAAAGGCTTTTCTTAAGCATCAGCAATTTTTACCACCATAATCAATGGTGTTTAGCTCAGGGTTGATGATTCTGATCCTGAATACATGCTGGACTTTATTTATTCCTCTCAATATCTGTTCAATTATTGTACATACCACCTCATATTTATTCATCCAGTTAACAAAAACTATGTACTAAGTGCCCTTCATGAGTTAGGTAGTGTTAGAGTTACCATACTCCAATGGCTCAGCCATTTTTCTCATTCCTGTGAACCTTAGACTCTAGAAAGGAAAAAATAGAAACAGACAAAATTATGAAGATATTCAGAAGTTTTACGACTGATAAAGAGAAAAGTTGGGGAGCAATGAGATGAATAAGGGGTGAAAACTGTGTCTCAGAGGATGAAACAGGATTCTTCACAGAAGTAACACTCCAAGCGAAATTGTAAAGAACTAGTGGAGGAAGGCCAGAGAAATAAAGAGATGATTTCTTCATGCAAAAGATGGAAAATAGGAAATTTCCCCTGGGAAATGGGGACCTGGGTATATTAGAAATGAGAGCGGGAGAACTCTGAGAGGCAGAGGACCTCATACATGCATTAGGCCTTCAGAAATGAGAGCAGTGATGACCTGCATTCCCAAGGAAAGCATGGAGAGAAATGAGACTGGAACTTATCAAAAGCATGGACCCTAAGATTGGATGGAGTTAATTTGTTCTGAAAGAAAAGGTGAAAATAATTATCCCTAGAAATACCTGTCCCTCCACTTCTCATGGTGACAATTTCTGTCACCCAACTCCACAGTTCCAACATCATAGATGGCACCTGTCACACAGTGGGCATTCAGAGCTTGTGAGAAGATAAAAAGAAAGGATGATTTCATCTTGATCTCCTTGTAAAGCAGTAACAAGATGGTGAGTTACCGTGAAGTCTGGTTTATTGGGGACAGAAGCAGGAAGATTTTTCTTGTGATTGTTGTTCTGTTTCTCTTTCTATGGTGGCATGTACACTAACAAGCAATTACACTGCCCACCAGGTACACTGACAGCCAGTGTCAGAAGGAATGCTATGAGAGGCTGACAGACAGGTAGACTCCTTATAATTAAAGTTTAAGTTTGGCTACGGTGTCGATCCTAGCAAAGTCTTCCTAGAATACAATCAAATTTCAAACAAACATTCTCAGGTTACAGAGCCAGGCAACGATAGCTTCAGAAGGATACCAGCTCAGCAGCATAGAAAATATCTAGAAGACAAAAAGAAAGAAAGAAAGAAAGAAAGAAAGAAAGAAAGAAAGAAAGAAAGAAAGAAAGAAAG
>NW_021628185.1:0-75648 GCF_004785775.1 Grammomys surdaster
ATCCTCCTGGAACTCTGGCTCTAGGGCTCCTTTCTGGCCTCCATGGGTAACTGGAGTCACATGTCCTTTCCCAAACAGACATCACACTTCACACACACACACACACACACACACACACACACACACACACACACACAGAGAGAGAGAGAGAGAGAGAGAGAGAGAGAGAGAGAGAGAGAGAGAGAGAGAGAAATACTTAATGTTAATATATATGTACATATTATATGTGGGATGTATTTTTCTTTCACAAGGGTAAATGCAGTAGAAGCTAGAAAATAAATTCACTTGGGAATATTCACAATATGTGGTCATCTTCTCAGACAAGTCCATCCACCTATGAGACAGAAGAAACATTTAGGCTCTCGGCTGTTCAAGCCAGGAGCAGTAGCTGCTCAGTTCTCTCAGGGAAAAATTCTGACTAAAATAATGTCAGTGTCTCACCGTGGGCTCCTGGATTCTCCACTTTGCCTATTCCTCTTCATCTCTACCCCCACCCCAGGCTCCTAAGGGCTCCACGTTGCCTATCTCTCCCTATGATAGCACTTCACTCTTACTTCCTTAGCCATGTGTGCTCGCTCTGTTGTATAAAAGCCTAGCGGGTACTCTAAATGCGTCTGTACCCCACAGAGAGCTTACTTAGATTACATTTAAATCTGTTTCTTGGTTATTTTGGGGGCCATTATAAGAATTCATACAGTCATTACACTTCAAAATTGACAGCTCTCTCACAGCATGAAAAGGCAGAAATTAGGCCCAAATGTATTTATTTGAAATGCAAGGTGTCATTTACAAACCGGGGAGATAGTGAAGACAGGGAGAGGCCAGCAAAGAGTTGCCAGGCCTGCACTATTGTTATTTCATGAATCTGTAACTGTGGAGTCTCATGTTCAAATATTTCAATTTCAAACAATAAACCCATTAAAAAGAACTTTCAGCTACTGCTTCTCCATCCAGTTATTCAGAGAACTGCATTCAATCCATTAAGCAGTCACATTTAAGAATAAAAGAGAAACCTTTACTATAAGCCAGTTAAGAAATATAGTAGAAGGAAAAAATTCAAACAGACATTACTTATTACAACCTTGAAATTTCCAATAGACTGGAAAGAGACTGAGCCTTCTGAAGCATCAATCTTAATGTCAAAAATAAATAATAATAACAATAATGACACTCTCGTGGGCACGTTGTCTGAGTAGTGATTGTCCAATGAAGCCCATATATATATATATATATTGCCTTGCCTTCCAGGCGTAGTGATCATGATGAAGTCTATGGACTTAAACAATATCAGTTTCTTCCATCTGTCCAGCTAGCTTTGGTGAACCTAGGCTTTAATATGATGTTAATGTCATATAGTTGAACATGTGAAAGGCTGGGGTTTCATCATTTTTCTTTCTAATACACTAGTGCTTCTTTTAAAGAGGGTTTATAATAGGTGATGTTCAAACTGTAGATGTGTATTATTTGACCAACCGAGTCTCATCCTTAAATAAGTTCACTGACAATAATTAGAATTCACAAGAATCTACACAAAGATGTCAAATTCTAGATCATCTTTTTAAATTTCTAATATTTTTAACGTGGTTAAGTATTTTCCTGTGTGTGTTAGACCTATTGTGTGTGTGTGCCTAATGACCACAAAGTCCTGAAAAAGGTGCCTGATGCCGCTGAAACTAACATTTGTTAGCTGCCATGTGAGTATTGGGAATCAAACCGTATAAGTTTTGGAAGAGCAGCAAGTGTTCTTAAACAGAACCATCTCTCTAGCCTTGGCTATGGTATATTGGTTCAGAAGACATTTAGCATCCTTTTGTCATGCTTTTGTGACACTCATTTTCAGAAATTCCCTTCTTGAATGGCAGGCAGACACACTTGCCTGTTGTGAAACCTTCCTGTGGCATCCCGTTGTAAGCCGTAAGCCATACAACTTCTCCTATCCCACTCAGCTGAACTGATTAATGCTGAGATAGGAGACAGATTAAGTCTCATGGCTATCAATTATGAAGTACTTCTACTAAGACCGTAAGTCCTGCCAGACTTCTACTGTGGTAGAAAATTCCTTAGGCTACTGGGTCACCTTGCTGGCTCTTGTCTCCATCTTTCTTAGTTCATGTTTCGGAGAGACAAACGCAGTTTGCTTTGAATTTTCCATACAGGCCCAGCCCAATCCTTTTATTGTTAGGAAAAAAAGCTGAGGTCCAGTTGGCTGAGAAACAGCACAGGGACACACAGTTCACACCAGACTGCCCCTGAAGAGCGCCCATGGCACAGTTTTACTCAGCAAACTGACTGGGATGCAGTGCACTTGGGGCTCCAGGATCTAGAAGAGAGCAAGCGCCTGACCACTCTCCCAGTAGTCCTCCAGCCTCTCGCCATTCAGAAAGCCTCTCTGACTTGCTGCATTCTTTGAAAATGAGATCCAAGATACAATGAAATGTGTTTAAATTAATGAGTCTGCTATCTAGGAGGTACAGACCGCTAATGAATAACTGGTAGGCAGCTTACTTAAACATCAGCATTCTCTTGTTAATCACTTTAATTACCACCTCCTGAATCTTCTATGCAGCAAAAAACTTAAAAAGGAACTTTTACCTCTCTAGAGTGTGACAAAGCTTTCAGATGCAGCTATAAACTTCTTTACAGAATCACTGGCTCTTGGGGCAGGAGTGCAAGCCCTCAAGAAATCCATATAACCCAAAGTATCTAAATATGCAAGAACATAAGTGAGAAATGAAATGTTTTCCTTTTAGAAACTACTATAGGAGGTTACATAAGAATGTGTGTTAATTTCTTATCTGAATAAATTTAATATATATGTTGACTGTATGTGTTACTTTTTGTTGCTGTGGTGAAGTGCCATAGCCAAAGCAATGTATGTAAGAAAGACTTTGCTTTGTGGTTCTAGAGGGTTAGACCTGATTATGGTGGGGATGGCTTGGCAGCAGGCAGCCAGAGCTGAAAGATGGATGACATCACTTCTTTAGTACACCAGGAAACATAGAGTGAAGTGGAAATGGGACAGGGCTATAAATCTCAAAGGCCATGCCCCATGACATAGTCTTTAAGAAGGTTCTATGTCTTAAAATTCCCATAATCTTCCTAAACAACAAGCACTGTCCATGGAGAAAGTATTCAGATTCAATGAGCCTTTGGGAGAAGGGTCATTCTGACTACCACAGAGCCTGAATATCCAGATCACATCTGAAATGCAGTTTGTCCTTCAATAATTTATATTTATTATATAATTCATATATATATTATATAATTTATATAATAATTTATATTCTGTGGTAGATGAAAACAGAGGAGAGTGAATAATAATATATATACCATTTAAAATGATTAGTGTCAATGATATAGTGCTGTGAAAATGGAGAGAAAAAGTCACTGAAATTATGAAATTGGGACGTATAAAGGATATTTGCTCATGTCTGAGAGGGCCATCAACATAAGCAAGTTCAATAGTTGGCAAAGTAATGGGTGTGATCAGAAATGTAGACATGAGAAGAATAAACCACATCATGGTAAAATTAGAGCCAAATTTGGGTATATTGCTTGTGAAGAGCCATTGTCTTTGAAAAAGTGCAAAAATGTGAGTTTCTGGCTTTCTGGTTGTTTTATAAAAATAACCTTGAGAAGAGTTCAGAGAATGGGTTACAGAAGAAATGCTACATACAGAGAGTATCTGTGGAAATGATTTAGAGGCCAATGTGGAAGAACAGAATAAACACAGTCTTTAGAGGCAAATAGACTCACTGATCTTGGAGAGAGAATCTTAGAGCAGATGCTCATCTTTCAGCATCAGGCAAACCTGAACTTAAATTGCAGCTTTGCCATTCCTGATCACATGTCAGAATGACGTTATCTCTATGAGCCTCACATTCCTCATCTCGAAAACGGAGATTCAAATGGAGAGAACCACGTAAATGTAAACTGTTTAGTGTAAATTAAAGCTTAGCAAAGAGTCAATGGTCAGTGCCACTTGTCATTATTACCATCGTCCTCCTCTGTGAAGTGACAATGGATAATTGCTGGAAAAAAGAGGAGTCAGAAATACATATGTAGCTTGAAAGTCTGGTAACTGATGCTGCCACTCACAAAGACAAGAAATGACTACAATAGCAAGTCCTTATTGAGAGCTTCCTGTATGCCAAGAAATGTTCTGCAGGGTTCACACACAGCCTCCTTATAAGAATTCCAGATATTAATATTAGTTCACATAAGGTAAAGCAGAAGCTATGCAGAGTCACATAGTTGGTATTACACAGATAAGAAGTACAGCAACGCAAGCAATTTAATCCAGGAGTTTGTATCACATGGTCAAGTATAGAAAGAAGTTATGGAGTGGTATAACAGGGCCTGCACTAGGGGAGAGAGGAATCATTAGATGGCTTGAGTCTAACATGAGGAAAACACACACAATCCTGTGGCAGTAAAGTTGGAAGCATGGGCTTGCTCATAAAGTGTCATAAAGTGTTTTTCTATTCAAAAGAAGGACCAAGGAACAGAATTCAAGACAGCAAAGTGTGAAGAACTTTTGAAAAAAAAGATTAATCAGAAATGCAGAGGCATCTCAAAAGGGCTAAGCAAGGCAGAGTGAAAAAAGTGACCAGAATGATATGAGTTTGACTCCCCGGGCTGCTTCTCAGAATGTGGTCCATGGATGAATTGCCTTCTCCCATGTTTATATCCCTTGTGTCAGCCGTGACATGCATGGCTGCAGCCCTGCTGTAACTTCTTTGTGTAGCATTGTCTTCGCGAAATAAAAAGGACTTTTCCTGTTGGGAATGTCTCTGGGGGTATTTCAGTTGACAGAGAAAGGAGGGGTACAGAATATTCTCTGCTAAGGGCTTCACTTGGGACTTCTGGAACGTCTGCAGCTGGCATTTCCAATCTGGTTCTGAACAAGTTCACTAGGCAGCCACTTCTGTCAGAAACACTTGGTGTCAAGGACCTCTGCTCCTGGTTGAACTCAGCACCCCCTGGGTCTTACCAGGCAGCACTCACCGAGGCCTTGTAGAAACTGCAGTCTCAACTGTGAGTCAAAGAATTAAAGAATTTTTCAACTGAGGAAACTCCAATGGCTGAGAAGCACCTAAAGAAATGTTCAGTATCCTTAGTCATCATGGAAATGCAAATTAAAACAACCCTGAGAGTCCATCTCACACCAGTCAGAATGGCTAAGATTAAGAACTCAGGTGATAGTAGATGCTGGCGAGGGTGTGGAGAAAGAGGAACACTCCTCCATTGTTGGTGGGACTGCAAGATGGTGCAACCACTTTGGAAATCAGTGTGGCAGTTCCTCAGAAAATTGGACATAGCATTACCTGAGGATCCAGCTATACCATTCCTAGGCATATACCCAGAAGATGCTCGAACATATAACAAGGACATATGCTCAACTATGTTCATAGCAGCCTTATTTATAATAGCCAGGAGCTGGAAAGAACCCAGATGTCCTTCAACTGAGGAATGGATTCAAAAAATATGGTATATTTACACAATGGAGTATTACTCAGCTATTAAAAACAATGAATTCGAGAGTTTCCTAGGTAAATGGATGGAACTAGAAATTATCATCCTGAGTGAGGTAAGCCAATCACAAAAGAACACACATGGTATTCACTCACTGATTATTGGATATTAGCCCAGAACCTTGAAATGCCCAAGATGCAACTCACAGGCCACATGAAGCTCATGAAGAAGGAAGACCAAGTGGAGGTGATTCGGTCCTTCTTAGAAGAAACAACAAAATACTCAAGGGAGTGAATATGGAGACAAAATGAGGGACAGAAACTGAACGAGGGGCCGTCTGAAGACCATTCCACCTGAGTATCCATCCCATGTGCAGTCAACAAAGGTAGGTGCATGCTGATAAGAGCCTGATATAGATGTCTCCTCAGAGGTCTGCAAGAGTCCGACCTAGTCAGAGGCAGATGCTCACAACTAGCCATTGAACTGATTGATCATGGGGTTCCCAATGGAGGAGTTAGAGTGAAGACCATTGGAGCTGAAAGGGTTTGTGGCCCCATGAGGAGAGCAACAATACCAACCAACCAGAACTCCCAGGGTCTAAACCACCAGCCTGGGAGCACTTAGGGAGGGATCCATGGCTTCAGCTGTATACTTAAGAGCGGAGGGCCCTACTGGGCATAGGTGGAAGAAGAGATCCTTGACCTCATGAAGGCTGGACACTCCAGGGTGTGGGAATTTGAGGGTGGGGAGGTGGGAGTGGAGGGGTAGGTAGGGGTTACATCTGGAGAGAAGAAGGAGAAGGGGTGAGGGGATAAGGGGTTCTTAGGTGGGTGGGGATGGGGTAAGGGGACAACATATGAAATGTAAATAAAACATCCAAAAAAAATATCACCATGAATAGTCACCAGCCTTTACCATAGAGTGACTGTTCTTCCTCACTGGTGGTAAGTTAGGTGGAGAGATGTGTGAATTCTACACTTAGCAAAAGTGATTGCTTAGTTCTTCCAAGCTAGCCAGAAAATGTGGGGTTTATATTTTGCAATTTTTAGAATCTATTGAAATATTTTTAATGCTCTAAGATATAATCACTCATTGAAACCTGCCAAATGTTCATATGACATACACATTTTTGCAAGTATGTTTTTAAATATCTGTTAATTGTATCATTCAATTCTTCCTATAATAAAAAATACTTGGAAAAAAAAAGGAATTTTCCTCCACCCTTAACTTCCCTGTCTAGCCTTTTAATTTTGAAACATTTCCATCAATCATTAAGCACTGCCTTTTGAAACTTCCTCCTGTATAGGGAACATCTATATACATAGAAGATATCTGGATTATCTGCATGGTTTATCACCTACCCTTTATAACAATCTACACACCCTCAAACCCACGTGTATACCCTTCCTTCACATAACTTCTGCAGCAAAGTTTAAACAAATGAATGACTTCTAACATTCTACCTGGACTAGGTTGAACATAGACTTTTTCATCTAGGTTCTTGAAATCTCTGAAGGGTTTTCTGTTGCAACCCTGAGGCTAGGGGAAATCATTCTGGAGAGTCGCTTTTTGGAATAGAAAGTTAGATTCCAGTCACTTCTGAAAACTACTGGTACTTTCTGCTTTTAAATTTTATGAAAAAAAAAATGCCTCTGTATTTTCCAAATAAATGACTTCTGTTTGGATGAAATTGGTTAGCATCCACACCTGTTACTTGTAATCTAAATAGCCTCCACTATACAGCAAAGGAATTTATAAAAATGCAAATACTGCTAGAATTTTCACCCTCCAGAAATTCACGATAAGGCAGAGGTGTGCACTTCTGACTGTAATAAATATTCAGGCAAAACTAATAACAATGATGATAAACAGAGAAGTCATACTTCTTCTAAAATTTGTCTACTGGTTTATAGTGTTTAGTGGGGGAAGTGATTTGGCGTTAGGGACCAAGTGTCAACAGTGAAGTGGACACACTAGGAGAACCTTCTCTTCCCTGCATCCTGGAATATTTATGAAGAAATATTTGAAACAAGTGTTTAATGAATTCTGAAGATGTTTTCATAGATATTTCCATGGAGTTTTTACTGACTTTGAAAGACTAAACATCATTTGATATTTTCAATTTTGAAAATAAGGTAGAAATCTCAACTCATTTGAACTAAGGAAAACAATATCTATTCAAGCTTTCTTGTGATTGTTAAAGTCAAAAATCAGAACTTGGCTTTAATATGGAAGATTGTTGGCCATAAGGAATTCAAAACATGAGGCTGTAGAGATCAGTCAATAGTGGTTGCCTTGTAAATATGAGGACTTGAGTTTGTTCTCCAGAGCCCACATAAAAATGGAAGTCATGGTGGATTATTTGTTATCACAGAGCTAGAGACAGGGAGACATATGGACCCCTGGGGTCTGCTGATGAGCTGCTCTAGCCTAACTAATGAAAGACCTTGCTTAAAGGAAGTGTATTATAGTTCTGAGGATGGCTTAGATGTGCACATACATGTACACACACATACTGCAAATACACAAATAAATATACAAACACACATTAAAAATAAATTCAGTGTAAATAAACATGAATTTTGTGTGCCATGTATCTTCAGGCCCTTCAGGTTGTCTGCATCCTATGGTCACTTTTACATTTCACTGTGCTTATTCTCAGATATAAGTCTGTATCCCCAAACCAATTTTTACAAGTGGTATCTCTATCCATCTACCCCTCTTTCTTCTCTGGGTTCTTACAACATCATATCAGACATTTTTGTTTCTTGGTTGGTGCTGGGAGTTGAACTCAGGGTCTTATTTGTACTAGGCAAACACTACCAATGATCTATATTTCCAGATATTTGAAAGCAATATTTTTAATTTATTGTTTGGGACATGTATATAATAAATTTCAGTCATATGCACCCCACATTCTCTCTTCCAATTCCTCCTATTTTCACTCACATCTTCCTCCCAATTTTATGTCTCATTTTTACATAAATACATAACTCTTCAAGTCTAGTCAGTGCTGCCCATGTATACAAGAGTGTGGGAATATCCTCAAGAGCATAGTCATCCTGCCAGGAACCATACCTCTAAAGCTAACTGACTTCCCCTCCTCTAAAAGCCATAGACTCTCAGGATTAGCTCAACCAGAAGTAATGACTCCTTTCCCCCATCCATGCTAAATGTTGGCTGGTTTAATATTATATGGTCAATCATAGCTGCTGGATATTCATGGCTGTAGAGGTCTTGCCATGTCCAAAAGATACTGTTTGCCCACATCCTCCCTGACGTCTACACTGTTGGGACATCCATGAGCATATTGAACCTGAACTTGACTTTTAACTTGCCTTTTTAGCCTGAGCTCTCACCACTTAATACAACACTTAGAATGCAAGTACGTATTGATTCCAAGATGATTAGATAAAAGTGAACATAGTTCATGTGCCCTAAGAGACTATGATGACCTAAGGGATAAACCAAGTATCTTTAGAGTCTATTGGCATCAATTCATATCTACTGAGTAAGTGCATTTTCTTCCATTAATGAAATATATTAGAAAGCTAAGGGATGGGCTGGAATGATGGCTCAGCTGTTAAGAGCACCAACTGCTCTTCCAGAGGTCCTGAGTTCAATTCCCAGCAACCACATGGTGGCTCACAACCATCTGAAGTGGGATCTGTATGCCCTCTTCTGGTGTGTCTGAAGACAGCAACAGTATATTCAAATACATAAAATAAATAAAAAAATATTTTTTAAAAATAGGAAAGCTAAAGGACAGCAAAGGAGGAAAGAAAGCATCAGACACTTTTGTGACTTTTGTATGAGCTCCAAAAGATCCAGTTACAGAAAATGTGCAACGGTTCTTATCATCACTATCATCATGTTTATCCGTGTCCTCTCCACTGTCCCTGTGTTACACATGAGGGACTCACCCCTTCACACACATCACTTCACTTAATCACCCTAAGCTTAGGCACTACTGTTGCCCCAACTTCACAAATGAAGGGCTACAGTGCACATAGTGATAAAGTAATCTGTTTGCAGTTTAACAACAGATCATAGTCTACAGCTCAAGTCAGCCCATGTCTAGTGTCCATGCCTACTCAGATGCCATGAACTAAGAAGCTAATTCTGAGGACACTGTGGGCTCAGAGAAAGGACAGGGCAACACAGAAGTAAGAAGAAAACTGTCGTCTCTCAAGTGGTTGCACCTGAACATCCTTCCTCAGCTCAAGTGAGCTGTACACAGTGAAATCACAGCAGTAATAAGGTACTTTTTATAAGGAAAGTCCTTTAGCAATACTATAACCCCATTCTAGTGCTAGCTGGAAGCTTGATGATGAGCCAGATTTACTGCTGAAGGGTGAATTGGGAAGCTCCCAGGCATCATAGCAGAGAATAGGGCAGGCCTTGCTGGGATTTATTGTTCCTGAGGAGAACAGGGGCTCCAACTTGACTAATCAGACCATCTATCAGCAGAATGGTGACTGTTGACTCTTCCACACATACAAAGACTAACAAGTGGCTGGAAAGTAAATGGAAGGAGTCTCAGAAGCCCCATCTTCTCACAAGGCAGAGCCATGAATCACCTTGGCAAAGGAGTTGTCATCTTTGCATGTCACCTGGGCTGCAGCCAGGTGTTTAGTGCACATGGTAGCTTATATCACAGATAGACAAGGAAGAATGGGGGTAACAACACCATCTAAAACCCATCACTGAGAATGAATTCCCTTTATGGGCACATTTGGACTGCAATGTGGATTAGAGAGAGCACTGTGGTAGAAGTCAAGAAATATAAATGAATGTCCATGTCTGCCAACAATGAAGCAGGTAAATTTCCCTTTTTGTCAATTAAGTGGTTCTGCTGGTAAGCCCTTTTCACCTAGCTTTTTTTTCTTATGTGTTTGTGTGTGTGTGTGTTCCATGTGCATTTGTATGCGTGTGTGCATTTGTGATTGTGTGTGTGTGTGCTTGTTCATGTGCATTTGTGTGAGTGTGTGGTTATGTACATTCACACACGGATATGCATTTGTGTGTATGTATGTACACGCATGATCATGTGTGTGTGCTTGTGTGGGGGTACATGCATGCTACAGAACATGTGAATGGGTCAAAGGTCGACTTTTTGGAGCCAGTTTTCTCCTTTCACCATGAGATCCAGGAATCAAATTCAAGTCATCCACAGAGACTATGGCAACATGCACAGGGCCTGCACAAATCTGTGCATGATGAGATTCCAATGCTGAGAGTGGATGTGAACTTAAGGCCTCATCTCTAACCCAGTATCTATCTCAGGGAGATAAGCACTTGCAAAGAAAAAAATAGTTCTTTTCATTGGAGTCTCACTATATATGTAAACCACACTACAGACCAGCCCCCATACCTCTTTGTAGATGACAACCTGGAACAAAGCCAATGGTATTTTTGGAGGGTTTTTGTTGGGTATTATAATGCTTTGTCTGGGCATATCTTTTTTTTACCTTACAGGTCTTTTGTTTATACATTATGGTTTTCAAGTTTGTGTTTTTTATGGACTTCTGTGTTTGCCACTGTGTGTGTATCTCTCTGACTATATGTGTTTCTTCTGCTTTTTCTTTGGCTCTTTGGTTTTTTGTTTGTTTGTTTTCAATTCAGATTTTTAAATTTTCCTTATTTTCGTATTAATTTTACATGCCTGGTTGTTTTCTAATGAGCAAAAGCAGGAAAAGATGTGTGTGAAGAAGTGAGTAGGACCAGAGAGGAGTTGCAGGAGGGAGAACCATAATTAGAATTATTTTCTGAGAAAATATATTTACAATTAAAAAAGACAATTAGAACAAATTTTAAAAAATAGGTCATCCAGCTTGTGCAGCAAGCGCCTCTAGATGTTCAGTATTCTTGCCATTCATCATCTCAAACTTAAAAATCATTATTGAATACAGCAACAACGGACATGGTTGAACAAGTGTATCTGTAGTAGAACCAAGACTCCTTCGAAACCTCCAGTGCTGGGAATGGGTTATATTTAATGGAGTTGTTGGCCAAAGGGGCCCCATGGAAACCCCCCAAACAACTCAAGCTATTGTGAGGGCAACTGATTGTTCTCCACAAACTAGTGGTTAAGTCCCCATTCTGGAAGACAGCAGCTACATAAGTCAATGAACATAGAAAATTTAAGTAGAGCCTTCACATAGAATTTTTACCCATGACCAGTGTTTGTTGTACTAGAAGGTATTCTGAACACTACCAGAGGAGAATGGTAAACACTAACCCAATGACAACCCTTTGATCTGCAGTGGTGATCTGCCTGCAGAATATGCTGGTGCAATAGTGGAACAAAGGTTATGGGAATGACCAACCACTCCCTGATTGGGTTTAAGGTCCACTCCTTGAGATGGAACCTGTGCCATCACTTCCCCAGGAGACCAAGAGTATGAGACTAGATAAGCCATGGACCTGGGGGGAAACCAAATACTACTGTTGTGATAAAGGAACATAGAAATAAAATGATCACTAATGACATTCTGCTAGTCATAGATGAGTGTCCTGCTCAGTCACTATTGAAGAAGCTTCCTCTGACAGTAGATGGGAGCAAATACATTCTTTACAACTAAACAATGGGCAGAGAATGAGAAACTCTGGAACCTTTAGTCCTAAATGGGATGTCTTCATTCTTCTCTAAGGATGCAGGAAACTAAGAGAGAGAGGAGTCATAAAAATCGTAAGAGCCAGTGGAGATGGAAGACACCAAGAAAGAAGGTCTTCTAGACATAAGAAGAATGAAACACACATAAACTCACAGAGACTATGGCAGCATGCACGGGGTCTTCACAGGTCTAAGCCAGATGGAGTCCCAGTGCTGAGAAAGGAAGTAGTCACAGGCCTCCATCCCTAACCCAAAAACCCATTTCTAACTGATAATCACTTACAAAGGAAAACTTAGTTTGATTAAATGGAGTCTCACTAGATATGCAAACTACATTTAAGGATAGGCCCCTTTCCCAGCAGTTGATGGGGAACGCAAAATGAACTCAATAGTATTTTTTTTCCTTCTTTCATTTTGTCCCATAATGCTTTGTCTAGGCATTTTATTTATTTATTTATTTATTTATTTATTTATTTATTTATTTATTTAAATTTACAGATCTTTTGCTTATACATTTATAGTTTCCTATGATGTTTTTATGGTACTTCTGTGTGTGCAAAATGTGTGTCTTGGTATCTGTATCTGTTTCTTGTGCTTTTCTTTGTCCTTTTTTTCCGTTTGTTTGTTTCTTCACATTCTGGTATGTTTGTTTTTATTTTCTCTGAATTTTATTATTATTTGATGAATGACTGTTTGTATTCTACTGAGAGAAAGAAATGGTAGGGGTTGGGTGGGTGAGAAGAAGTTGGGGGAGGGGAACCAGTAATCAGAATATTTTGTATGAGAAAAAAATCTATTCTTAATAAAAAGAAAGTAAACCAAAGGCAAAAGTTGTATCAGTATTAATTACAGTGGAAGCATGTTTCATGCAGAAACTAAGATAGAGTAAAAGTTAAACCCTGTGTCTTCCTGTTCCAGCTACAGATAGTTTATCACTGGAAAATCTCACCTCCCTTTCTGAGTCTCACTTTCCCCACTTCTCAAAAGAAAACATTTGATCAGACAGCCTCCAGAGCCTCACATAGAGACAGAAGTCTCTGAATCGACATTTCTCACATCTCACAACATCCATCTGTAGGAAACGGCCTTGGTGATGATTTTCCTTTAAGGAGGATATTCTCTGATCACCCAGGAGTCCAACACAAGTAAAAATTTGAAATGAAAACAGAAGGATAAGTCTGGTTCTTACAATCCTAACAAATCCATGTCCTTATCCACAGGGGAGATGTCTGGCCTGGAGTTTTACAGGCAGCAACCGAAAACAAACACTTCCAGAACTAGCAGGTGAGAATACAAATGCAAATACAGGCTTGCAGGCCAGAGTTCAGCTCAGAAGAAATCACCAAGGTCTAGTCAGACTACCTGCTCAAAATCTCAGGTGAGATAACAAAGAAAATGAGAACCTCTTTAATTCGCTGTCTCCTTTTCCATAAGGCTGTACCTCAAAACTACAAGTATGCTTTGTTTGGAGCTGCCCTGGGTGTTGGTGAGTGACAAGTTTGAAGAGGACTCTGTGACAGACACCAAAGAACATGTGTGTTGCAATATTAAAGTGATTGTTTTAAACAACCTAGTAAATGGGAAAAATCACGATTCATTCTGCCATCTCCACAAGGATAGAAACAATATTCCCTCAATAGTTAAGTCAGATTACCAGGGACTAAAAGAGCAATTCTAAGCTTCAACAGAATTATTTTCAAATATACTTTTAACCAATGGCATAAAATATGACTAAAGTCTCCCTAATATTTATGAATAGTCCCCATAGGCTGTGCAGTGCACTAAGTATGTTCTAGGCATATTCACATTAAACTCACATCATTGTCTAGATGGGGTCTAGAGACCATTGCCATTACAAGGATAAGAAAAGAGCTGAAGGGAGGATGCATAGAAACAGCAGCAGCACAGCTGACATTGGACCTGTCTATATATACCCAAACTTGAGGCTCTTTGGTCCTATATGACCACAGTTCTGCTTGTTAATCACTATGTGGAGAGAGAAGAGGTCCTAAGAGATGCTCTAGTTGAAACTTTTCAGTTAAATGAAACAAGAATAAAATCTTGGTCTTATTTTAAAGGACACTATAAAACATAAATATTTGTGCTATATCAAAGTATACAATTCTAAGAAAAAGGAGGCAAGCCAGTTTAAATTTCTCTTCTCTAATCTTTGCTTTGTTTTGAAACAATGTGTCAACACTGTAACTTCTGTTGGTGTTGGGATACACTGTGTGAAGGTGTTTCCTGTATATCTGTTCCTTCCTTGCGTGCCTAAGGCATTCACTGATTGTTTTAATAAAGATCTAACGGCCAATAGCTAAAAAGAAGAGGGAAGGAGGGACTTCAGTTTGAAGAGGGACACTGGGAGAAGAACCTGAAGCACAGGATTCGCCAGTGTGACATGGAGGTGCCTGGACTGAATGAGAACTAACAGACCAAATGACAGGATTAGTCTGGTTAGAGCTAGCTGGAAGTTGCCTAGCTAGTGTCCCTAAGCTTTCATAAACAAGTCTCTGTAGCATTAGTGATCAGCTGGCGGCAGGGCTGAGACAGTCGAGCAATATTTTGGCGATACACTGGCCCAGAGCTTTCTATTCTACATAGGTCAGTCCCAGACACCTCCAATCACAACACACACACACAATCACACACACTCACACACACACACTCACACACACTCACACACCCACACACTCATACAAATCCATTGCTCTAGCCTCAAAATTTCTGGGATAACTAGTATATGTCAATTAACCTGGCCAATCTTTGTCTTTGTGCCTAGAATTTTTAATTCATCATGTCCTGAAAATAAAAACTCTACTTCAGAAAGTTGTGTTTCAAAGAACATTTTAAAATACATACAAATTTCTGCTCAATATCTTCATTGTTCTTTGAAAATAACAAGATGCATGTTATATAATAGCCAGAAGGGTAAAAACAATATATTAATCCCCACATATTACTTTCAAAAATATCTTCCCCCAGGGACTAAAAAGATGATTCAGCAGGTAAGATCACTTACTCCATTTCCAGAGGAACTGAGTACAATTCCTAGTACCCATGTCACAAAGCTCACAACTGCTTTCATTCCTATTCCAGGAGATCAAAACACCCTCTGGTTTCCACAAGCACCTGAACACGTGTAGCATACACAGGCTCAGACATATACATATAAATTAAAAAAATAAATAAATGTTAATAAAATCCTCTTCCAACTAGACTGCTAACAGTAAGGGATGTGGAAAGCCTGAAAGATGATGTTCTGTAAGAAGGAACTCTACACCTGAGGGGCACTGTGGGAGTCAGGGTTTCAGTCCACAAACTTTGTGAGTAGACAAAGAGGGGCCAATGCTATGGAGACAAATTGTGAAGAACATTTCATTGAGATCAGCTCCATGTTGAGAGGGCTCACCCAGCACTGCTTTGCTCGCTGAGCAAATTCAGCCTACACTAAGAGAATGGGGAGTCATGAAGAAATGAGTTGTAGAGTAAGCTGTCTGCTTTGGAGACTTTGCTGTATTTTTTATTGTTTTATTATGTAAGCAACCATGTGCCTCAAACATGTGTTTTGTTTAGCTTTGAAAGTAACCTATGGGGCCCGAGCATAGAGCAGGTCACAGGTGGCAGCTCTGTACCCAACTCCAGAAAACTGAGAGAAAGAGGGACTCCCAGGAGCTTTAACTCAGGGAGCATCCCAGGTAAAAATGAATCACCTGTGATGTCTGCTGTTAGAAGTTCTAATCCAGATGCTGGCCTCCGAACTTATACTACTCAGACCTTTGAAGGGCCACTGACAAGAACATCAAACAGCTAGAGATTGACATCACTAATCTGAAGAAATCCCTCATTTCATTTCGCTGCCTGAAGAGACCTCCTAAAATCGCAAAGATCCTTATTGGACTTGATTTACTCTATTACAATAGAAAAGGCTGTGTACAGCTCTTGACTGTATACAGCCCTTAAAGAAGAATGTTGCCTTTACATAGACAAGACAAGGAGGGTTAAAGAGAGCATGAAATAGGTCAGTGAAAGCCCTAAGAAAAATCAGAGAGAGAAAGAGACAGATGAATGCTGGTACAAGAACTGGTTTTCAGCCTCTCCAAGGTTGTCAACCCTATTTCCTCCCATCTTGGGACCATTATTTGGGTTCTTTTTGCTTATTTCTGCTGGTCCCTGGCCCTCAAATAGGCAGACTAACTCTGTGATACAACAGATAAATAATTTGGTAGCAAAACCTACTCAGATACATTATCATAAGTTAGCTATGGAGCACCACGAGACTCAAGATGAGGTTGTTACTTTATACAGAGTGTTTTCAAAACCCATCTCCACCCAACCTAAAAGGGGGGACTTCTGCCCCTAGACCAAGCAGAGAGTGGCCACCCAGAACCCCCTCTGACAGACGATCTGAATTCTTAGGCTGCGAGGCTAAGCACTGCAAGGGAATATAAATAAAAGATAAAAATATCTCTCTGGGTTACCTGAGAGACAAGCCTGACTACATAGGGGTTGCTGTCAAAAGTATCCCCTCTCCAGGAAAAAGACATCGGGATGAGTATGGCCCTCATGTCTCACTGGACAACGACAGGGGGACTGGAGCCATTACAAGGTCCCCTTCAAGAACTGGAGGTCAGGCCTCTATCCCCACCTTCACAAGATTAGAATTGCCACAAGCCTTCTATACTTAGAGAAGGGAGGAGATGTCAGGGGCAGCCCTGCTTACACACTGAAGGCCTAAAGTCAGCCATAGGCCTAAAATCTGCAATAGGCCTGTCATACATGTATACTAACACCAAGTCTTGGGTCTCAGTGGAAAAACATTGAAACAGATGGCTATGTAAACAGGCAGCTTTTGTGAAAATTTACAAGCCTGAGAAGTCATAGACCTTGTAAATAGGTAGCCTTGGCAGACAATATCAACTTAGATAAAAACAAGGGAGTCATAGACAGAGTCATAGTGACTTGTCCCCTGAACCTTCACCCAGCCGATACCCAGTTCTGAAAGATATCTGTACTCCCCCTTGAACACCCACACTCCAGTGTCATTCCCTTCCCCACATCCTGCCTTTCTGTGTTTATAACCCCTGTGTGAATGAATTACGATTTGAGAAAAAATAAATTATTTAAAAAAAGAAAAAAAGAAAGTAACCTATATTGGGACAATTGATGATTATAAATTAAAGTATTAGATTTGGCATGAGAACTAGGTAATCTTAATAGCTTGGGATAAGAAAATACTGCTCAATGGCATCTGTCTCATCGCTGGTCACAAATGCCATTTTGAATATGTACAAATGTGATGTCATCCTGGCTATCTCCTTTCCAGGACTGACTGGATTTGGCTCTCTGGTGAAATACATAAACATTTACAATTTTATGTTTAGTAACATGTAGTTTTCGTAGGGACCCCAATTCAAACTAGATAAGAGTAGGAAAGGTTAAAACAACTTGTCTTAAAAAGTCACAGTGAGGTTCAATATTGAATTTGTTTCCTGTTTCCCCATGTGACAAAGTACAGTTTTATATAAATTCATATGATTGTTTTAATTCTCCTGGAGAGACAAATATCAACTATGGGGTTGTCAAACTAACAATCATGTCTTCCTTTCTAGGGACATAATAGTTTGTTCAGCTGCCTCATCTCTGAGTGGCCACATACTTTAAAGAGGCTGAGATATTCCAGAGGGTCTAGACTGATCTAAGGTCATTAGGGTTATTCCAAGTAGACTTGTCACCTAACTTTAGTAAGCTAGATATACATCGGTTTGTTTGAGGTCTTCTTCAATTATCTCCCCACTCTGAATACAAGAAACACAGGGGGTGCTTCAAGTATTATGATTATAATAACATTATTTATGATAATGACTATTATGGGATGTTTCAGTTTTCTAATTGGTTACCACAGTCTTCAATGATGGTTTCAACTCTGTCACTTGAAAGCCCACAGCAAAGGTTAGAAGCTGAGGAGAAGCAGGTGAGAGGGGCTTCGCTAAGTTGGAACGTAGGATCCTTCTTTCCTGAAACTATATCATTCACAACTTTTATGTATAAAGAAGGGGTGATATGGTCTGATACCTCAAATTATGAGTCAAACCCTATTGCTGTATCTGATCTTCTAGTGAGCTAGACTATCAGTAAGTAACTTGGCCAACTCTATCAGCATGTGACACATAGATACTCAACCATGATCTTCAACCCAGGCTGTCTGTATCAGGCACAGTGCTAATGCTATGATATGAGAACACTTCTCATTAAACACATAGTAGAGTTTATTTTAATCCTGGCATAAATTCTGCAGCCTTCCTCTTAATAGTGTTTGTATTTATACAAATCCTTTGGAATTGTCGAGACCTTATTATTGTAAGGCTCGTAAGACCTTGGCAGAGATTTTACAAATAAAAGATATTCAAAGCTTAAGAGGTTTCTTAGCAGTTCAGCACTACCCATAAGTTTCTTAGAAAGGATGTGTTCCCAAATTATGATTACATAATGGGCATAAAATAAATATGTTTCCATTAGTCCATTGTGCTTCATAGGATTGGCCTTTCTAACTAGTATATTTTTATGTGATATTTTCACGTGGTTAATATAAACCGATATGCTCCTCATTTAAGCAACTAAAGGTCATCAAATCAAGGCAAAATATCCATGTTCACAATGACTTAAAATCATTTTGGTAATATCTCATTTGTCATTTGGCTTAATCAAAGGATGAAATAGCATTTAGCCAAAAGGCTAACATTATAGGCAAACATTATATGCCCACAGGAATATTTGCATGTATTCTGGTACCATGGTCAGAAGGGAGGAGAGCCATAGGGAACAGCAAAATACAAATTATATAAAGGAGCAATGGAAATGACTGGGGAAGGGAGATAATTGGGAAAGGGAGAAGGGGTCATATAGAACTCTAGGGGTAAAATAACACTAAGGATGTTTGAAAGAATTGTAAAAGTAATATTTTTATTTACCCAAAATTGCATATGATATATCTAAGTGTATATGCATACATATATAGTTTAAGGGATTTTAAGCTATTTATACTGGTGATGCTCCCTAGATGAGCCATATGATTTGCAACAAAAGTTTCATTGCCAAGCATGATAAACCCTTTTTTGAGCTCTTGATTGGAGGAGCTCAAGGGTTTCCCAGAACAGTCTATTGCAGTTGCCCTTGGTTGCTTTCCAGAGATTGAGGGAAAGGTTCTATGCATTTTGGTCACAGGACTTGAAAACATCCTCCCCAAGGACTAGCCTGCATAGTACCAGGTGTTATGCAAGCTGCCAAGGGAAAGGACCAACCAATAGTCCTATCCAGCTGTGATGTCTATGAACCACAACAGCCACAGGATAGCAAGATATCCCTAAGAGTGCACCAGTGGCATTCATGTATTGGAAGTAACAATCAGCTCTCTGAATGAACTTAAGATCTGCTCAACAGGAGGTAAACCATGCCTGCTACTATATATAAACCCAACCAACTACCCAGGGTAAGTGAGTGCAGAGTCCAAAGAGAACCTGCTACCACCACACCACTCTTCTCAACCAGCATAACTTCCAGCAGCATTCTAAATACTTCTTTTTATGTCCACAGATACGTGTAACTCTCACTCTTCAACAAAAATCATCTATTTGTGACCAATGTATACCATCACAGAAAATCACAAGTGGTCAACATTCAGAGAATCACTGATCATTGGAACTGGATACCCAGTATCAACTGATATATATCTACAATATCACTCGTACACCCAAGGCTCATAGAACATTACAGAAGAGGGAGCATAAAGATTGGAAGATCCAGAGTACAAGGAAACCCTCCATGAGATTGTGTCATTTAGAAATAACAGGGAAGCTTCACCCACAATACCTCAATATATGTCTATCTAAATGAGACCTGAACAAGGACAACAAAAGATATGCTAAAAGAGACAGGAGAAATCATAGAAGGCCTTACCCTTAGACAAAATATTATGGGAAATAAGAATTGTTGAGAGCTGAAAAGTTAGTCTTCCTCAGGAATAAGAATGTCCTAATTGGTTATTCAGTATCAAATAGTCAGCCATAAAAATCATAAATAAATATAATATGTACAAATATGTATATGTATGTGTATATATATATACACACATATATATGTATATGTGTGTGTATGTGTGTTTGTGTGTATGTGTGTGTGTGTGTGTGTGTGATTTCATGGCTGATAATTAGGTTACAATTTGATAGACATCATACCAACTACAAATGCAGATGTTCAGGGCTCTCTCATCCATACTAACACAGAAAAACTCTGGGAATGAAGTTAAATGCTGCAGTAGAATGAAGGTGATCAGATACAATGTTTAGGTAGCCTTTGATCCAATGTCAAATACATATAACTTACACATACACACACACACACACACACACACATATATAACACTATAGGGACTCAACAGGTTATATTAATATATGTATGCATATGTGTGTTCATGTAACAATAACAAATTAATAATTAAAGAAAAAGTGGCCATAGATTTGAGAGGTAGCAAGAAGAGCATGAGAAAGGTCAGATGGGGGAAAGGGGAAGGGGGAAATAAAGTAATTATATTTTAATTTCAAAAAGTTAAAAATTTAAAAAGAAGCATATGGCTTTTCAGATGGCAATCATCTCTTTCACACAAAGAGTGGTGCATAGGCCTGTGAACACGGAGGTAAGGTATAAATAAGCATAACACAAGCCTCCCCCCCCACCGCCTCATTGCTGTGGTGCTTCCCAGGGTGCTTTGCATCTACTAGTTATTTTAAGAATGTGTGATAGTGTTCCTGAAATGGAATGATACCCAGATGTTTGTGTACTGATGTCATACCAACTACAGATGGAGATGTCGGGCTCTCTCAGCCATGTAAGCTGCAGAGAAACTTTGGGCATGCAGTTGAAAGCTGCAGTAGAATGAAGGGGACCAGACACAATGTGTAGACAGTGTTGGATTCAATGTTAAATCCTATTTGCTCATTAGTCCTCACCATGGTACAATTTTATACATTCCTTCTTAGCTACATTTCTAAAACTCTAGCGACCTCCCAATGTGTCATCAATATATAAAAGAAATTTCTTAAGAGAATGTCATGTTCTTGCCTCTGACCTGGGTAGTTACTGGTATGATTATGAAAGTGGGAAGAAAAGAGTCATTGAACCTTTTGAAAAGTTAAGTGGTCTCATAAGACTGAGTTTTCTCTTAAAATATTATCTTACTTTCTAAGGATATATGAATGTTTTGAAATTGTCACCAGCCAGAGGCACGGAGACTAAGACCCTGAAGAGTATCAACAGATTTGTTAGAGTCTTCATGAGCAAACGCATGAGCCTGCTGCAGTGTGATCTAAAAGACTCCTTCCTGTTTATCATCCAACTTCTTAGTTTGCTCTGAAAAGTTGTTGGACTACAGTGACTGGAGTGATGGCTTAGCAGTTAAGAATTCAGACTGCTTTCTGAACAGGCTCCAAGTTCAGTTTGCAGCATCTACATTTGGCAGCATGGAACTACCTGTAATCCCAGTTCCAGGAGTTTTGACAGCATCTTCTGAACACTGGAAGTAAATGCATTCAGGTGTGCATGCACACACACACACACACACACAAATTTAAATTAATAAAAATAAACATTGAAAAGTTACACTATAATTTTCATACAATAAATTGCACAGTACAATCTAATCATTTTTCCTGTGTTGTTTGCATCTCCAAAACTCTTTGTCCAATAAAGACAATGAGCACATCACAACCATTAGATTCTTGGTGTCTCTCTTTCATCTCTTCCCAGTCCTCTTCAAACCAGCTATGTCTAAGCCAGCAAACCACTGATATGAATGGTACGTTACTACAGCATAGTTTGTATTTTATATACATGCAGTCATCATTTTTTGGTTTTGAGACATTCACGTAAATTAAGCTAATCTTGAACTTGCTAGTTGAATGTGCTCTGGCTTCCACCTTCACAGTGTTGTGATTATAGGAGTTACTACAAAACCTGGTTTACTAAGTGCTAAAACTCAAACATAGGGCCTTGTCTATGCTAGACAAACACTTTAGGCTCAGCTAGAGCCTCAGGTTCATTATTCCTTTTTTATCAACTAAAGGTTCACCCTGTTCTTGCTTTGGTGGATAGTTTCTTGCCAAGCAATTTCCCATTGGATGGATATATCATTATTAGTTTACTCACTAATTTGTTGCTAGTCATTTTTGTTGTTTCCTGTTATTGGGCATTATAAACAAAACTGCAGCAGACAACAAGAATCATTTTTTCTATAAATTACACTTTCATCTTTCTTCTTTTTTGTAATTTACTTTTCATTCCAATCATTGCCACCACTCCTGGTCACCTCCTCCCAAAATCCCTCCCTCCACACCATTCCCCTTCTCCTTGGAAAGGGTGGAGCCCCTCCTCTGGGCATCCCCTCACCCTGGCACATCAAGTCTCTATGGTGCTAGGTACATCATAAATACGTAAGAGAGTAACAAGCAAGTCATATGCAGAGATTTTAAGTTTAACTCTTCATAGTTCATTTTGTCTCCAAACACTGGTGCAACTTTGCATACCTACCCTCAGGGCATGAAATGTCTAATGACTTCACTGAGTGAAGAATGTAGAATTCTGAGTTCTTCCTTTTATTTGACTTTGGAGGAATGTGTAGAGGTGTCTCAGGCATTTCCATCTTCGTCTCCCAATGAGTAGTGATAATGAACATCCTTTTACACATTCTTTTTCCAGTTGTGTATGCTTTGGTGTGAGACAGGTGTCCAAATCTTTGTAATTGAATTATAAATGCCTGTATAGTTTAAACACAAATCTTTTATTTATATTTGCTTTGCTTTTCCAGTCTATGCTCTATCATTATACCATTTTTGTTTTGAGCTATCGTGTTAGAAAGGCATTTCTTTTCTTTTTATGTTTTGATTCTTTGTCATATTAAGAAATTTTCAATGAACCCAAAGTCAGGAAAATTTGCCTCTCCCCTTTTTCTTCAAGAAGTTTTCATGTCATTGTTGTGACTCTTAACATATTTTTGTAGTTAAACCATGACAATTTCTGAAACATGAGTGTTTCCTACATTTCAATCACCATGAAAGTTTTTTCTCTACAAGTACGCAGAGAAGGAAGTTCACATTTTGTAACTCTCATGTCTTCCTTTTGATACATGTATTTCAGGATAAAAAGAAAAATTTTGCAACAAAGGCTAAAACACTGGTGATCATAAAAATTGAGGTTGAATTCCAAGAAATCTCCCTTATCCCTGATGAATAGACTGTACATAACCAAGGAATTTTATGCTATTGTGAACTGTTGGCTTGTAGCATGTTGCAAGTGTATAAAAAATAATCCTGGCTGAAACTAAGAAAGGTTTTGAATATTTAAAATGATGTCATATTATATCTTCTGAGATGATATTTAAAACTGAAGATTAAATCATTTAAAACTATAGATATGGTTGTGTTTCCTGCCTTCCTTCCTGAAGTACTATTTCTTCCTGCTGAGTCATAAAATTTTAACTACAAAATGCTGTGCTTCTTTATCTTTTAAAGAGGCTTACTCTTGTTGAAATGTAAGTGATAGGCATTTGGGGGCAATGGCTTTCCGGAGATAAAATCAGCAGATGATTTAAAAATTGGCGATAATAGTATTTCAATGCTATTCAACAAACATGTCTCCTGGTTTCTTGCTACATCTAAAATCAAGTGAGGTACAAAGCATCAATGGTGTCTGCAGACAGAATAAAATATAAGTAACTGATGAGCTGTCTGTGAATGATGTATGCTAACAGGTATTCCTTGGTTTAACTTTCTGCCATGTTTGTCAAGGCAACAAACAACTAAAGGATTTCTGCCTGAATCAGGGGATGGACAGAGCTTTTATGACAAAGAGAAGTAGAAAAATTCAAATAGAATATGATTATATTCTTCAATAACTAAGATGACCTGGAATATAAAGTTGAGGATTCACACTCAGTTCCTCACGCTCATATAGCAAGCACTTCACCCACTCACTCACCTTCCTAATACAGGCCCTAACTATTATTTTCTTAAAGTAAGTCCATGTTCTTAGCAGAAAGTGTTTGTTTATATGCCCCCTTTATGATCCATGTTATTAGATAGATTTCTCTGCTTTCCAGTTCAAGCTTGCAAAAGAAGCTTGGCACTTCCAGGAAGTGGCAATAATAATAATAATAATAATAATAACAATGGTATTAAAATATAATAATACAGAACTCAGGTCAGAACTAAGTGCCAATTGCTGTATAACATGCTGAATTTCTACCTAGCAGAAAGCCACTTTTCATTTATTTAATGAGGTGTGCAGATATGGAAATATGGTCATATCAAAGAAATAGAGATAATGAGAATGAAATAAACCTGGTTTCAGGTTTACATCAGGTTAATTTGGAAAGACTTGCACTTAACTGTCTACAATTCTTTCTTATCTAAAATCTCGAGAGTGTGTAATGCCAGTTATTTCAATCAGCTTTTATTGTTACATGGTCCCTACCATTCAACAGCTGATGAACTAGCACATGTATTTGGAAACTATATATAATCAAAGATGGTAAGGAAACTTCTGCATATATATATTTGTGCTTATGTGTGCAAGTATACAATTCTTCACATGTATTTTATACAGAAATCACATGCATATGTATGTGATTATATTTTATATATATATATAAAGAGGTTCTGTAATTTGGATGGCTTAACTTGGCATTTTTGAACTTGACATTAGTTGTAAAAGTGTAATGAATCTGCATCATACTCTAGATTGTGAACTCTGCCCTTCCCCCTGGTTATCAATGAATGGAGCATTCTCTCTCTATGCTGCTCACAGCAGTGCATGGCTCCCAGCCAGTCACATGACTGCAGGGGGTGTCAACACTGCAGCTTGGTGCGTCTCTAGGCTGTAACACTCAGATGTGTTCAAGCCACTTCAACTCACATTATTTTTAACTTTCAGTGAGGTTATCAGGCTGGAATGCTATTATAAACCAAGAATTATTTGTGAATATACATTCTGAGAATATAAATAAAAGATTTGCTAAGCAAATTATCAAGAATTTTTTAATAAACTGATTTCAAATGACTCACGTGCTAGTTATTTTTAGTTGACATTAGGAGGCAGATAGGAACTAATTTCTCTCTGAGCATCTCATTTCCAGGTCCATACTCACATTCACTGAGATTCCTTAAATCACAGTTCAGCTAGCACACAGCTCAACAGCTTCTTGTTCTTCATAATTCGATCATGTCACAAAATAAGGCAGCCTTAGCTAATCTTCAACTGCTTCCATTTCTCTTTCTTTCTTTCTTTCTTTCCTTCTTTCTTTCTTTCTTTCTTTCTTTCTTTCTTTCTTATCTTTGTTATTATAAATTCATACCACCTTAGGTCTGACCCACTTTATAGATTGTCAAATGCTTCTCTACTAAAAGAAACAGAAAGCCATTGCCGAGTATCTGGCAGGAGGCAATGCTTTATAAAACTCCAGTATACAGTAGGAAAAAAATACATCCCTTTAAAGTTTAACGATCTTTCTCCTCTACAAAAAGATACTCAGAGTAAAAAGCTCCTTTTAAAATATATGTCCATCCACTTCATTAATATTTACAATTCCTCTTCTGATGGTAGTGACTTCCCAGATATCTAAGCATGCTTCTACCATAAGCAGCCTGTCCCCAGCGTTTTTCACATACCTTTCAAATAGTGAGTTTTGGGACCTCAAAGCTACCTAACTGCCATGGATTCTTTGTCTCTCAATATTGTGTTTTACTGGTACCTATTATGAACAGCACTTGCAAAGGAACAGTTCTGTGTTTCTTCAACACTATTTTCTTGGTGGCTTCAGAGTCTTTGTGCCAATGGAGTTCTGGCTGGTGTGTTGGAAAAATGAACTATTCCCACACTGATCCCAGCTCATATCAATTTGTGCTATTGGCACAAATGATAAGATGCTAACTTTCCCCAAAGCGGCCACAAACCACAAGTCCCTAGGCTGGTTGGCAGGGTAATGCAGGACTCCATACTCTCCAGCCCTCTGCCAGATACCTGGTCAAAGCATATTCAGGACTTTACAAGCCATTGGTGGATCACTTCCACCCCATCTTCCATTTGACTGCATTCAGCCATGCTACTGTGACTTATGAAAGTATTTGTAACATAATTTTATCCTCTACATATCTCTCTATGCCTGGAAAAAAGAGAATATTGTGTTTTGCTGGAGTGCATGCTTGAGAGGACACGCGATATTTGGATAGAGTTTAAGTATAAATCAACAGACAGTGGTCAACACTGTGGCATTCGTTTGCTTTGCCACTCTTTGCTGCTCTTCATTGGGCCTTTCTGGCACTGGTCTTTGCTGTTGATGCTGTGGCACTGCTTTACCTTACCTTCTTCACTGATCATTGTTTGTAATGACTTCATAGAGAGAAATGCACCAAAAAAGTTTTCAGAATATTCCAGCAGCTTCTGGCCTCTTCTGCAGACTTCGATCAATTGGCAGAGCCTTGTGGTTTCTTCTGGATTGAATAGTCTTTCCTGATTCACGAATGGTGTTTGTGACTAGATCAAGCTACCACTGCTGATTTCTGTGAACTGAACTGCTGATATCCTGACAATGAAGATTGGAATTCCCCCAAAGAACTATTTCTAAACAGGTCCACATCCGCCTTTGTCCTATTAAACTTTCCTTTCCACTATCTCTTGTGGGTGGCGGGCTAGGAGGGATGTTAAAGCATTTAAGAACCCTTATTAAAGTAGGTTTTGAAAAATCTAGCCTACAGACATGTATCACCAACATCTGTTTTTATGTGGTGCTGGGAATTGAACATCCCCAGACTCTGGAAGGGATTAAAATTTTTTGTATGTGAATCAATGCATGTTGAGAAACTACTATGTGCTAGAGAATTTCTGAAGAGCTTTATACATGATCTGGAAGATGTTTATGTGATCTTCTTCCAATTTCTCAAGGGTCTTGCATACCAGGCAACATTATTTATGTTTCAGAGGTAACGAAATTTTAACACATAGAGGCTCATCTCATCTGAGGTTACATACCTCATGAGACTCATCAAAAGTGGGGTTTTACGACTCTAAAGGAATTCCTTACTGTGACACCACTCCAATTGTCTTTTCCACCCAATGCTGAACACTGGCAATCTGGGCTGCTAAAAGAGAAACCACAGGAGAAGTAAGTACTAGCATTACTATCCCTACGGGAAGCAAAGTTGCTAATAAAAATCCTGGTTAACTAAGAAGAGCTGGAGTGTTGGTGTGAACTGGCCTGGACTGCTCTCAAGAGAGGCTGTGAAGAGGATCAGTATAGCAACACTGGGACCACATAACATACCTCTGGGCACTTCGGCTTACTTTAGGACTTCCATAGGTACTTGCTTCATTGTACTCCTGCCCATGGTATTGGCAAGACTCTGAAAAAGCTGCAAGCTTTTGGAGATCAGCCCAGAGGTGGGCTTCTGTGCAGTGGAATCAAATTTATTTTATAAAAGGGACCAAAGTATTTTTGTACTAATTTTTTTTAAAGGTTTCTTTTTTAATCACTTTATCATTATGTGTGTATGTATGTGAGGTGTGTGCACGGAGAGATGTGCATATATGAGCTCAGGTACCCACTGAGTACAGAAGAGGGTATCAGATCCCCTGGTTCTGGGGTTATAGGCAATTGGAAGCTACTAGCAACTGAACTCAATCCTATGTAAGAACAATATGCATTGATAACTCAGCCATCTCTCCAGTCTCTTCTCAGACATGCTGTGCCATTTTTTTTTTTTTTTTACATACGGGTTCAATGTGAATGTGTAGCCTGATTTATTATATTTTAAACAACTAATTATGGATCCTCAACATATTCTTGGACTATAATATAAACCTTTATAAATCTTTTGCTTTCCAGGCCAGCCATGTTTTCAACCAATGGCAGTCCACTACAAGATCAGGAATAGCATTTCACAGCTATGTCAGTTAACTCCACTAGTGAGCCATCTGGCATTTTTACAGGACTAAGAGAAGCACTTAATAAAAAAAAATTTGGGGCAAGCAGGAGGACAGCCAAGCTACTCAATAGTTGGCAAAAGAAATGTACATGCTGTACATTACACTACTGCTTCTTTATGAAATCAGAGCATCCTTTAACTTGTATGCATAATTCTGAGAAAGATTTCTATTCCACATCTCTCATCTACTGGCTATTCTATTGTAACACCAGTGTTATTGGACTTTTCAAATTCATGTTCTTGACATTAAAAATATAATTTAATGTTAGGTTAGGATTTAAAAGGTACTGATAAGTTAAAGAGTTTGTGGTGTATGTGTGATAATTTGCAAAGAAGACAATAGATTTGGGAACGTGCCCTGGTTGTTCTCTCCCTTATGAATCTATGGTTAAATCCATCATTATAGTCAGTGGCCACTCCAGGCACCTATCAGTTTCTTACCATCAGACTTTAGGCCTTTGCTTCTCCATGCCATTCCTCCTCTATGCTACACTTCTACACTGCATCAGCAACATAAAGACAAGCTTCTATGCTTAAGCCTTTGATGATTCCCTTCTAACGGCAAAATAAATGGACCTTGTGGTCTCTCAACATTCTGTTCTTGCCAACGACTTATCTTCTAAACACAAGAGTATGTCTATTTGAGTCCACAAGGATATATAAATCTTTATCAGGGCATTTCTTGTCATCTTTCAACTCTCCCCATTGCCTAACTCAAGGTCTGAGATATTGGTAATCACTAAAAAGGTTTTCTGAATGAATAAGGATTTTGGCAGCCAGTTAGCAAGACTCAAATACATCAAAAGCAAGCTCTGGATTGTGAGAGTCACCTTCCAGAGAGACTTGTAGAAATCTGTAATTCCCACTGTAGTCTTTAAATTGAACCTTTTCTTCAAAATAGGAAAAGCAACTATATTATAAACAATTTCTCCGCAAAATTTTACCATTCTGAGTAGCAGGGTCATAGATAGCACCAGGAATGGAAACATCCTATTGTCCCAAATGGCCTTTCATGTATAGTAAGACTATTCTAGGAGGAAGTACTTTCTTCTTTGGGGTTCCCTCCCAGATTCCAGACCTTCCCTTTCCATCCCAAGCCCCTGCAGCCAGCCTAGCTGCCACACCAGCTAAATCAAGTGTTTCACTCCTCACTCCACAGTCATTCCCTGCTGAGCATATTTATTTCCATCCTGAGTAATTCTCTTTGAAGGCAGCAATTGTGAGAATGGACTCTATTCAGTGTTGATAGTGATATTCTAAAAGAATAATTGGAGGCCGTAACCTATGAGTAAAGCCAGCAGAGAGGGAACAAGGGTAACCCACAAAAGCTCCACATGACAGCACTGCATTAGGAGACTCCACAAGTCAACCATAAAACACTGTAACATGGAAAGAGCCATTTGGGGGTATAAAGAGGCAACGTCTAAAGAAGTGTGATTTAAGAGAAATGGACATTTAGCAATAGTGAAGCAGATAGAATGGTCAGAATATTTAAATCTTGATTCTGTTCCACAGTAGATTGGGATTCCTTTTAGGAAATAAATAACTAGAATCAGAAGTTCACAAGAGTTATGGTTTAAACTAGCAGATTATTTAAAAATGGGTGATGTGGGATGAGAAAAAGCATATCAGATTTGGGGGATTATGTGGTGATTTACCACTGATTGGCAATATGACATTAAAAATAATTCATTCACAGAGATGCTCACTAGTGAACACAATGGATAACCTTTATCAACAAGCATACAGAAGCTTACTGTGCATGAGGCAAGTGTCTGGAGAACTTTAAATGAGTATTAATTCATTTAATCTTCAACTTTCTCTGGGAGCTACATATTATTTTGTTGTTCTTGTTTCAATTAAATATTTTTTTATTTATTCTTTCTTTATTTTTTTTACACTCCAGATTTTATCGCCCCCAGCGCCCCCACCATCTACCCTGCGACTCTTCCACATCACATACCTCCTCGCCAACTCCCTGACTCCATAAGGATGTTCCTACCACCCATCCACCCACCCCCACCCAACCAGACCTCTAAACTCCCCGGGGCCTCCATCATCTTGAGGGTTATGTGTATCTTCTCTGACTGAACCCAGACCTGGCAGTTCTCTGCTGTATATGTGTCAGAGGGGTCATATCAGCTGGTGTATGCTACCTAGTTGGTGGTGTAGTGTTTGAAAGATCTCCGGGATCCAGGTTAATTGAGGCTGCTCTTCCTCCTACAGGGTTGCCCTCCTCCTCAGCTTCTTCTAGCTTTTCCCTAATTCAGCCACAGGGGTCAGCAGCTTCTGTCCATTGATTGGGTGCAAATATCTGCATCTGACTTTTTCAGCTGTTTGTTGGGTCTTTCGAGGGGGCAGTCATGATAGATCCCTTTTTGTGAACGGTCCATAGCCTCAGTAATAGTGTTAGTTGAGACTTCCCCTTGAGCTGGATCCCACTTTGGGTCTGTCACTGGACCTTCTTTTCCTCAGGCTCCTTTCCATTTTCATCCTTGTAGTTCTTTCAGACAGGAACAATTATGGGTCAGAGTTTTGACTATGGGATGGCAACCCCCTCATTCACTTGATGCCCTGTCTTTCTATTGGAAGTGGGTTCTATAGGTTCTATCTCCCTACTGTCAGGCATTTTATCTAAGGTCCCTCCATTTGAGTTCTGAGATTCTCTCACCTCCCAGGTCTCTGGTACACTCTGGAGGTTCCCCCTCAACCTTCTACTTGCTTGTTTCCATTCTTTCTGCTGGCTTTCAGGACTTCAGTCCTTTTCCCTCACCCAATACCAGATCAGGTTCCCCTCTTCCCCAGCCTCATCCACTTTCCTTCCAAGTCCCTCCCTCCCCACTTGAGATTGCTTTCTTCTCCCTCCCAAGTGAGACTGAGGCATCCTCACTTGGGCCCTTCAGCCTGTTGACTTTTTTTGAGTTCTGTGGACTGTATCTTTGTTATTCTGTAATATTTATTTATTTATGTATTTATTTGCTAATATCCACTTATTAGTGAGTACATACCATGCATGTGCATGTCGTTTTGGGTCTGAGTTACCTTACTCAGGATGATGTTTTCTAGTTCCATCCATTTGCCTGCAAAACTCAGGGTGTCCTCGTTCTTAATAGCTGAATAATAATCCACTGTGTAAATGACTCATATTTTCTGTATCTATTCTTCTGTTGTGGGACATCTTGGTTTTTCCCAGCTTCTGTCTATCACAAATAAGGGCACTATAAACATAGTGGAACACATGTCCCTGTGGCATGATGGGGCATCTTTTGGATATATTCCCAAAAGTGATATTGCTGGGTCTTCAGGTAGATCTATTTCTAATTTTCTAAGGAACCTCCAGATTGATTTCTAGAGTGGTTATACCAGGTTGCAATCCTACCCACAATGGAGGAGTATTCCTCTTTTTCTACATCCTCGTCAACATATGTTGTCACCTGAGGTTTTGATTTTAGCCATTCTGATTGGTGTAAGGTGGAATCTCAGGGTCATTTTGAATTGCATTTCTCTGATCACTAAGGACTTTGAACATTTCTTTAGGTGTTTCTCAGTCATTCGAGATTCCTGTTGGGAATTCTCAGTTTAGTTTTATACCCCATTTTTTGATTGATTTTTTGGGTGATTAGTTTCTTGAGTTCTTTATATATTTTGGATATTAGCCCTCTATCAGATATGGGGTTAGTGAAGTTTTTTTCCCCAATCTGTAAATTGCTACCGATTTGTCTTATTGATTATGTCCCTTGCCTTACAGAAGCTAAACACAACACCTAAAGAGAGGTGTTGTGAAAGTCAAGTGAGGAATAAAGATTTCTTAACTTTTCTTAAAATAAAATGAAGATAATTTGAAAGGAATAGAGAACAACTTGTATAGTTCCATGTACTAGAAAATATGAAATGCCAGTCTAGAAAAATAACATAATAGACTAATTTACATTCAGTCAACAAGAATTACTGAAATATGACTAAAATCTACAACTTGAAATAGTTGAATTTATATCAGACATGAATTTAATAAGTAAAACATTAAAATGTGCTTGGAGATCATACACAAGAAAACATTTTACATTAAAATATAGTGATATTTTCAACTTCCTGCTACACTGTTTGCTTCCTCTAGTATTCTTTCTAGAACCGAAAGCAAAGAAGCCTATTCACTAAAGAAGCAGTCCTTGCCATTATGTAAATGGTAGTGAAGCATCAACACTGATCCCCTGTGCTTAATTTCAAAGCATCAGTTACACTGTCTGTGAATTCAATCAAGTTACATAAACTTACTGTTACTATTACCCACAGTTTATACCTGAAAAAAGACTCAAAAAGATTAAGTGACTGGTCCATAGTAACCAAGAAGCCAGTAAGTTCTTGGGCACAAGTCCATGCTATTGACCTCTCAAGTCCTGCTCTAATTATTGTATCCAACTATTTTTGAGTTCATTTCTTGGGCCTAGGTTTGTGTTAGAAATCCGATAGTTATTATATCATGTAATACTTTCAATTACTGTTAAGTTACTTTCATGTTTCTTCCTTGGATCTAACCAGAAGAGTAAGGCAATGTACAGAGACTAGATAGAGAAAGACAGTTTGACAATGACAGCTCCTGGTCAGGCTGAGAATTGTTGACTACAGTGTCCATGCATTTAACAAGTACTTAGCTATAACCCTGATAAACAAGTGACTCTGTGTATCACTGTAAATAAAAAAAAAATTTCCTTGTAAATTGTAATATCTTCCAAAAATGTTTAATAATAATAATAATAATAATAATAGGAGAAGGAGGAAGAAGAAATTGGGGAAGCAGAGGAAGGAAAAAGGAGTGAGAGGAAGAGGAAGAAGAGAAAGGAGAAAGAGAAGAAGAGAAGGAGGAAAAGGAGGAGAAGAAGGAAGAAGAAGAGATGTGGTGTTAGTAGTAGAATTGGTGCCCGATGACTAAGTCAAATTTCATTCACTCGTTTTCTATCTGGGGATTGGACCCAGGGCCTGCTGCATAATAAAACATCACTCTTTTCCCTAGCTACATTCAGAATTATGGTTTAGTTCAGGCTGGCCTTGAATTTGTGATTGTCCTGAGTCTACTTCTTCGGCACATCATCCCAAGATAACAGGCTAACTATGGATAGTATGCTACAGGATTTGTTTGTTTAAATGTTGCCACTTCCGAGGTCTTTACCTAGCATCTCATGAATACTGGTCATGTTCTCTAACATTATGATACATCCTTCAGCACTTAACAAGTATTTTTAAGCACTTACTGGGAATTAAGCAACAATCTAGGAACTGAACATTTTCATTTATCATTAGAGATGATTCTTCATGCCACACCAATTACACAACTCTGGAAACCACATTTTCACTTTTTCAATTAAAGCCATCAGCAATGCCTATGTGGATTATTTCAACCATTTAATAAATATCCTCATCACATCCATCTTCAATTCCTTCAACGTGATCTCAATATCATGACCCCTCACCCCAGTAACACTATGTGACTCCTCTTCTTGATACTCCTCCATGGCTTTACATTCATCTCACAACAAAGCGAATGTTCTCAAACACAGTTCACTCACATTGTTTCTGAAATGACCTCCCATGGCTCTTCTTCCTACCTACTTCCTTTGTTCTAAGCAAGCTAGGATCCATGGTCCCTTGAAACATCCCACCTTTTGACAGTCATTTCTCCCATAACTGAAAATATTTCCTCTAGTGAAATTTTGCTTCTTTCTGGTATTAGAGGTGTAGCAATGGGGGATGGGGAACTGGGGATAGCCAAAGAAAAGTCCTAGATGCTGGGAAAGCAAGAGGCTCCAAGGACCCAATGGGGATGACACTATCAGAAATATCCAACAAAGGGGAGAGAGAAACTGTAGAGATCATATCCAGAGGTTAGGCATGGCCCCACCCTTTTCAAAATCTTAACCCAGAATTGCTCCTGTCTAAAGGAAATGCAGGGACAAAGAGTGGAACAGAGACTTAAGGAAAGGCCATCCAGAGACTGCCCCACCTGGGGATCCACCCTATATGCAGCCACCAAACCCAGACACTATTGCTGATGCCAAGAAGTGCTCGCTGACAGGAGCCTGATATAGCTGTCTCCTGAGAGGCTTGGCTAGAGCTTTACCGATACAGACGTGGATGCTTGTAGTTAGGGATTATACTATGCAGGGGAACCCCAATGGAGGAGTTAGGAGAAGGACTGAAGGAGCTGAAGAGGTTTACAACCCCATAGGAAGAACAACAATATCAACCAACCAGAACCCCCAAAGCTCCCAGGGACGAAACCACCAACCAAAGAATACACATCAAGGGACCCATGGTTATAGCTGCATATGTAGCAGAGGATAGCCTTCTCTGGCATCAAAGGGAGGGGAGGACCTTGGTCCTGTGAAGGCTTGATATCCTAGAATAGGGAAATGCTAGGGGAGTGGGTTGGATGGGGGTTTTCGGAGAGGAAACTGGGAAGGGGGATACCATTTGAAATGTAAATAAATAAAATAACCAATAAAATATTTTTACCAAGAGTCTTCCATAGATACATATACGAATGTCCATTAATTCTTCAGTAATCTACTTTCCAATACACAGCTCTGCCACTTGTGTCTTGTTCTTTCTTCTTTTCCTCTCTCTCTCTCTCTCTCTCTCTCTCTCTCTATATATATATATATATATATATATATATATATATATATATATATACTTATGTGTTGGTTGTCTGTCTTACCAGCTGAAATGCTGTTTCCACAAGGAGGAATTTGGGCTATTTATTCTATAATATGCCAGGAGTGTAGGAGATGTTTAAATATATTTTCTCACTAGAAAGTTAAAGTTGATACATAAACAAATGAGCAATGATCCGCATAATCAATTTGGATCTTTCCTTAAGAGTAGGAATGTTTTCTGAGCATATACTCCCTAAGATGTATTTCCAGGAGCTCTTGACCCTTATCTTCATATCTTCCATGGAGCTTGTATCTCAGTATCCGTGGAAAATGCAATAGTTTTGCCAAGATTGACAATTTTCTTGGAAGAAAATGTGAATTTTTTGATCTGTGAATGAAGACTAAGGACATCTGAAGGAGACTAGAATAACTGACTTGGGTCAGCTCAGCCTAAGAAACAAAATCACTGGGGGAAATAAGGACCATGACTGGTCATAACCCAGAATCTTTTACTTGAACTTAAAGGTACAGAGATAATATAGCATTTTCTCATCAGGTCGGACCCTTTGTTTTACTCTGAGAAGCATCACATCTGGGCTGAGTATCTTGCAGGAAACCCTACAGAAAATCATTTAAAAGTCAATACACATCTCAAAGAAAGAAATTGTAATTCAATTTAGAGAGCATGGTGAGGGTTAAAGGAGATACAAATGATAACAGCAATCTATGGACTCAAACTTTATCCCGGTAGGGAACCAGGATACATGGGTTTACTATGTAACAATAGCTCTAGAGCCTATGTCCTGAGAGAAAGACACAGGCTCTGTGCTATAATGCATCGAGCTTCTGGCTTAGGCTAGCATTTCCCTTCACTTTTGCCAAGCCATGTGTCCTAAGTATCCACTTCAAGATGTATTCATATCTCGAATATATTCATTCAAGATATATTCATATCAATGTTCTTTAAAAGTCCCTATCAACCAAATCTGAAGCCAATTGACTCTCCGGTAGCATTACCCAAAAGGCCTCACAGGACTCCTCCTTTATGGATCATCTCTATCCAATACAACGTTACCCACTGTGTATTCTTTAGCACGGGGCAGTCAGAGTTCAAAACTCATGACGCCTTAATAAATTACTAATAACAAGGAGGTATCACATATATGTAGCTTACCCCAAGTGTTTATGGGCTATAATTCTCCTTTATGTCACTTATTTGGTATGTGGACAAGTGTTGGGCTATATAGACATCTTGGGTTGGCATGGGCCTGGAACCCGATACTGCAGGTGTTTGGCCACGCCCGCAGAGCCCAGGGCCCTGACATAGGGTCTCACCTCCATTTAACCTGTATGGTCAGTCACATAAGATACAGGTAGAGGGCATAACTAACAGGCCTCTGCCTTGAGATTTACATATTAATGAGTTATCTAAAGGCCGGGGGACATAGCTAATTAAGTTATCACCTCCCTAGTCCCTCCTCTTTCCCACTCCTCTAATAAGAGAGCTCCACCTGGCATTTGGGGGGCGCGGACGCACATTCAGATCCAACTTTCACAGCATGGACAATAAAACTTTCATCTCTTGGACTCCACATGTCTTCGGGGCCTGGGACTTTTTCATGTATGTGGGAACTTCCACCGCGGGAAAAGCCTCCAGGACAGGCGCGCAGCCATCAAGATCCGTGGGGCGACTCTGCCACAGTTCCAGGACGCCTCTGCCACTACTCTGGCACTCTGTTGCCTACATGGTCCGCGCACGGGCTGAGGCACCGCCTGCGCGTGAGTTTTTTTTTTCCCACAGACAAGTTGTATAATATCTGCCCTGTTTCACCTACTTCTTAGTGGTCATGCATGTCTCTTTCTTAGAGAATTGCCTAACAAGAAGAAGGTAGGCATAAGTACTGTGACCCTCTATAGCTATGTTGAAAAGTTAGTGAAATTGAAAGTTTCCCTAGTGTCAGAGTACCATTTGCCCATGGCATTCTACTCAGTAAAATGATCAAAAGTATGAACACTGGAGAAGGTATTAAGTTCCTTAAGACATATTTCTTTGGGCAAAAGCTGTTCATTGTATCAAACACAGTGACATTTAAATCTTTGTTCTCATCCTTCTCTACCTTATCTCTCCTCTTGCACTTCAAGATTCCCACTGTGGGTCGGAATCAGGAAGAGTAGTAAGTAGTGAGATTCCCTATAAAGCATACAGTACAATGTATACTCTGTGAGCACGTAGTGAGCACTCCATATGTTACCCATTGTGATTTCTTATCACTTCTGGCTATATACCTAGTAAGCTTGATGAAGAATTTTTTTATGAACGCTTATGGAATTTATGGAAGCCCAGAAGAGGTTGTTTTGTTAGTGGGAGGAATGAGTAGGAACTATTTAGGATAGAAGGCAAACTATGTCTTCAGTCACGGACCATAAGGACCTCTCGCCTATGTAAAATATCCTGGGTCTCAGATCTTCATATGGAATTAGAGATAGGAAGGGCCAGACACAGATATACAGAAAGATAACTTCAGTGTCTTGTAGATCCTCAGGGAATAAGTGAAATATCTCTGAACCACTCTGTACCTTTCACAGATCACTAGAAGTTAAATGGGGTAGGAGCAGCATTCAGGAAATATATTTAAACATCAGGACTTAAGTGAGGCTTCTGACTTCTACACGAAACTCTTTCCTCCTGGTACATGCTTCCATCTTGCAGGCAACATCAAATCCTAAAGCTTCTCAACCCAACTCAGTTTATTAGGGTCACCTTTACTATGTTGTTAGAACAATAAATGCAGGGACCAGGTTTGGCATACATCTGGTACTTGAGCATGTATTTGCAAAAGTGAAAAATTATCTGTAAATGCATGTGTTTGTGTGTATAAAATGTTCATACATGCATGCAAGCACATGTGTGTGTGTGTGTGTGTGTGTGTGTGTGTGTGTGTGTGTGTATACCTTTAGTTTATCTGAGCTTACATTTTCAGATTGAATAACCATTGAGCTCTGGGTTTACTTTTTGTCAAAGTTTCTAGGAACTGGCTGCTTTGTCTGCAACATTTATCAAACTGTTGTTTCTGACTTTTCCCTTCTAAAGCTCCATTCCCTGGATCTTACTTTATTCTTTAAGAGCATCTAATGTAGCAGTCATGAAAATCTTATACGACTCTCCCAGGAGCCTTCCAGAAACTCAACCCAACATACTAGAAATGTGATCTCCATGGAAATCACACTTCATTGAGAATGTTATTGTGTCTAGAGACAGAAAAGATCACTCGATGGGTGAGGTGCTTGTCATGAAAGCATTTAGACTTGAGGTCAGAACTTAAGTAAAAAGTCAAGCTTAGTTCAACTCTGTTATAAGTCCAACACAGGGGAGGCAGAAGCAGACAGATCCCTGGGGCTTACTGGCCTAATGTACTCAATGATCCATGCCCAATTGAGAAATCCTGTTTCACAAAACACAAAGAAGAGGAAGAGAAGGAAGAAGAAAAGAGAAGAAAGAGGAGGAGAAGGAGAAAAGGAGGAGGAGGAGAAAATAAGGTGTACAGTTACTGAAGGATTAACTGAAGCTTAACCTCTGACCTCTATGTGCACGCACACACAAATGTACCATCCTTACACACATCAGCACCCATACTGAGAAAGAAAAGAGACAAGAATGACTGTTGTTGAATGCCATTGTTACATTTCCTGGAATGAGATTCAGCAAGAGAAATGAAAAGAAGGAATCATTCAAAGACACACATGGAATTTCATATGTCAATCATTTATACATCCCATTGAATATTTCCACCTTTTATATTCACACTGAGCTCCTAGGTGGGATATTACTGTCCTAAAGCTAGTTATAATTGGTTCATAAGAATGTTGGGAAAAATGAATGATAAAAACAGTTTCAGCCAAATCAGAGGTGAAAAAGAATCAATCTTCCCAATGAAAACTCATGAGGACAGCGAGACTCAACTTTTTTAGATGGATGAACCGTGCCAACAGGTTTACAAAGAGCTAAAAGGCCAGGACACATAGCTAAAAGCAGGAAATAACTCTTGGTATTTGAGGGTCACTTTCTAAAATAAATAGCTTCAAAGTTCATACTGTGGCAGGCCTGAGTGATCTGCCTGCTCTTCGAGAATCTCTAAACATGGCTCACAGACGAAGGAAAACAATTGTTTTATTTTGCTAGCAATAATATCAAAGCCCTTTAAGTAAATATACAGAGTTTCAAGGAAATCTTCTCTTTCTCCTGGGTCCCTCTCCAAAGGTCATGGTATATATGAGGATGAACAGCCACACTTCAATTTTACAGGACCTTCAGCTTGTTCTGGGCACCAAGGTCCAGGAGATGATCTGGTCAGTTTCATTTTGGGGATAGTGATGCCACCTTGATTTTAATGGTGGGGTAAATGCTCACGATTAGACTCTGCTTTAATGTTACAACCATGCTTATAGTTTATTATACAATAGATTCTGGATTGACCTCAAGTCTGCCTTCTACCACAGTTCAGAAAAAGTACCCAGTGGACTACTCAGCAGTATGAGTTATGGACCATTACATAGCAGCATAAATGACAATCAAAAGCAGGCTCCAATTGAAACGCACAAACACATGTATACAAATGACTAGATACTGATTGCTTGCTATTTGGTGAGGTTCTGAGAATGACCCAATTAGAAGGGCATTGACAGCAAGCGGGTGAAGTGAAACCTCTTGAAAAGGGAAGTGTTCTGTATACCTGCTGTTAAAATTGTGGTTAGATGAATCTGTACATTCATCAAAACCCATTGAGTTACAGCAATAAGAAAAAAAAATCAGTGAATTCAAACGAATGTAAATTATACCTCAGGACTGCCTGATTTAAAAATCCATAACATTAAAATGATAGCAAGTACATAAATGGTTCCCTGCGTATTTAATGTAAGCAATTATTTCCATGAGGGAAAAAAATGTATGTCCTCATGGCTATAATTTGTTAGATTCTCAAAGCTAGTAAGTTGTTCACAATTTCAGCCTCATCAAATGTTCATGTGCACGGCAATCACCTGGGGAACCTGATTCAATTAGTACAGGACAAAGATACTGCGGCTCTCACATGGTCCTCAGAGATACAGATGCTTACTGCCCATAGATGTCATCTAAGAGACCCAGAGACTCTCCTCCCATCAGAAGCTATGGGGCTTTTGCTTTGTTTTATGGACTGAACCTCGAATCCAGCGTTTGGGGCATGCTAGGCTAGTACTCTACCACTGAACTACCCCTACCTTACTATAACTCTGCGTCTCTCACACTGGCTGTTTATTCTAAACATAGCTTATGTCAGCTTTACTCAATATTTTGACAGGATAACTGTACTAAATATATTGCATATGCATTTTGACTGTAAAAAAAAAAGAGTTGATTTGCTGACAACTAAGGTGAATATTTTGTAAAGACTCAATAAAGAAGAGCTAATAAAATCATACCCATGAACTGATGCAGGCAAGAAAGATATATTCATCTAACTAGGAATAAAATGAAGAACATTTTAATGTGATATTTGTATTGATTCCTAGATAATTTTGTGCATGCATGCAATGTATTTTAATATTCACGTTTCGCTGCCTCCCAGACTCACCCTGTTTTAACTTTTTGTCCTCTACTCTTATAACCTAGACTCTACTTTATCCTGCATACATATGCATGGATGTAGTCACTCACTGAATCATACTAGACCTTTCAGAGACAACATTTTTGGAAAAAAAAAACTGTTTCTGCTTCCTTAAGCAGTCATCAACTGTCCATAGTTCCCCAGCCAGGGATGGGAGTTTACAATCATTCTCTCCACACACACAACCTCTATGCTGGAATATTAACTAACTTGATCTTGTGCAGGTCTTGTGAAAGAACAATGGCAGCTGCCATGTCTGGTCATGACCAGAAGATAATATGTTGCCTGTGGCTTCCCTATCTCCTGCTCTTGAAATCTTTATACCGTTTCTCCAGGATGTTCCCTGATCCTGTGGGAAGAGAGAGTGACACAGTTGTCCCACTGTCGGTGGAAACCCTTAGACACATCTTCTGCACTTTTTTATTAGACTTAACTTTTACTCAAGAAAAATATTTTCTTTCTAAAACCTGTGCAGAATTTGACTGTCTGTATCATAGAAACACACACAAACACACACATACACACACACACAAATAAGTGGGACAAACAATAAAATAAAGATGAAGATAAATTTACAATCTAGAACTCTGTTTCTTGGCTTCTCATGTTCCACCTCATGGGACATATGGCAATCTCAGCAGATAATGCTGATGACAGTGAAGATGGTGGCTACTGGCCATGGATGAGTAAAGATCTGAGATTAAGATGTATACACAACTTATATTACACAGAATAACCCTTCAGAGCAGAAGCTGAACTTAAGCTTACAAACCCCTATTTTCATCTATACCACAATACTAAAAACCTCCAATCTCTTAGCAATAAAATCCTGCTATTATATAAGATTTTTTCCCGTAAAGGAGATTGTTTTGAAAGGGTTGCAGACATGGATCATCAGTTAAGATCACTAGCTAGTTTATTAGAAGACTTGGGTTTGATTACTAAAATCCACATGGTGTCATAAAATCACTTGTAACTCCAGTTTCAGGCTCTCTGGTGTCTTCTTCTGGCCTCCATGGGCACTGGATATATATGGTATACTTAAATACATGCAGGCACAACACCCATACATATATTTTATTTAATTAAATTAAAAAATATTGTAACTTAAAAATAAAATGTTAAAAGTATAAGTCTTGCTATGAGATGTGCCCATCAAGATATCTATGTTTAGGAGAAAGCTTTCCTTAAAACAGTCATGTTTTAAACTGCCATGGAGAAGCAATCTCAGGGAGACTTCACTAAAGCCAGGTAATGCAAACATTGCTGTAGACACAACCTTGGTTAATACTCTGACTTATAGTCTCTGAGACAGGAATTCAGACAAACATAGGTCCAAAGTATAGCACAAGGTGTGAAAATATTAGATTTTAAAAAGAATTCTATAATTACAGCTGTTACTGCTCTCTCTCTCTCTCTCTCTCTCTCTCTCTCTCTCTCTCTCTCTCTCCTCTCTTTCCATCTTTCTCTCCCTACCTCCCTCTTCTTTCTCTCTCCTTTAATTAGTAAGCCCTCTGGAACTTTGACACAGCAAGTACAAGCTAAACTTGATTACTCGCTTTATTGAGCACAGGGAATGTTATCAAAAGACTCAACAACAATGTACATTCCACTTAGAACCCCCAGCAACCTGCTGGCTTTTAATCAAGTTTTAAAGGCACAAGAGTAAAACAAAAATTGAGAATGAGTGTTTTTACTCCTATCAGAAGGTAAAGAGGCATGCTGGCAATTGTTCCCATAACATCAGCCCTGAGATTACAGTCTGTAAACAGAGAAGCTAACACATTTTCTTCGAGGCAATTCTTTTCTCCTGACTGACAAGTTCTACAAAACTCAAAATGAAACCATGCTTCAAATCCATTTTTTCCACAAAAATTGCTTTGTTGCAGCATGGCTGTAACAAGACGAAAGAGCTCAAAACAGTTTCTCCACCTATACAAGAGATGCGATATAGGACCCCAGGGTCTCTGCACTCTGAGATTCCAATTTATTAAATATCTTTTAACCCTTGTTAATAATCCACTCATAAATAGCAGCACCAGTATAGTTTTCATCTCTGTGATGTTTCTGTCCCACGCACTTGATGGGTATCTTTCCAACCTGAATCCCTGGACATTCAGCATATACAAAAAAAGAGTTGTGGGCATCTCCAATTCACACTATAAGTAGATACAGGTAGAAGTACACTATACTAGAAGAATCAGGATGCAGGCACTGTGAGCTGGCATATTTTCCTGTCACTTGGACGACTCTGCCTCATGCATTGAAAACTTTCAATGAGATTTGACTTAGTGTCTATATAATACACCTGGGCTTAATAACAACCATGAGGAAAGTCTTTAAAACTCACTAAGCTACCTCACAACTGAGATGAATTACATACTTCCTAAATATCTTTCTCCTTCACATTCCATGTTTTTGATATTAAGTTTGTTCTCTGGTGATTCCGTTCATGGGTATAATATAATACAATCCCCCTCATTCCTTCTTCTCCCCTGTCACCTCCATCAACCTTCCCTCTCTCCTTTAGAACATTTTTATCATTTTATTCTGTGATCCTTCAAATTTGACCAAGGCTCTCTGGGCATCCATGGGCTTGAGTTTATTCACTGGAGCCTAGTGGGTGTACTAGTAGATATTATAAGAAATAGAAAATCAAGGTAAAGTTTCAAAGGTTACTTGAGGCACTCTAGGTCCAGCTCCAGGTGAATAGGAAACACTGGGTCCCTAAGAATACCTGCCATTATAGCTTCTCTTGTCCAAACAAAACCAAAACAGAACATAATTAATAGCTAAACATGCCTCAGGACTCACTAGTGTGACAAGGTCAGGCACCTAAAAAGCTGTCAAACAAATGGGACATAAAACATGGAGATGAACCCACATAGGATCTCCATTGAGAAATAGAAAAATACAAGTAGTAGATAATAGAAAGACTGCACCCCATCCCAAAATACTCAGCCCATGAAGAAAGGAGGGAAGCAACATATATGTGGGGTTATCAATACTTTTTTGTACCCTTTTGGCATGGCTGCCTCTATATCGGGGGCTAGTGCCCAACTTTGGAAGATTATAAGATAAAGAGCCCTGCATTTACCACTCTGACTTTCCAGCATTTGTAACCCGGAGTATGTGGGGTACTTCATGCCACACAGTACACACTGAAGACAATGACTTTCCCTATAGGGGAATCTATCAGTAGTAGGTCTCCATGAGTTCTTTTTTCATCCTTGACTGACTGTGGAGAAACCCAGTCTTAGGCAGGCCTAGTGCAGGTAACCATAGCTGCTAATATGTGGTCTGTTTTTCTTTTTAAAATTTTTAATTAATGTTATTTTGAAGGCAAATGATTGTATGCATGTTTAATTAAAACATGATGCTTTAATATATGTTTATGATGAGATATAATTAATTCCTTCTTCTAGTGAACATATTCATTATTTCACCTATCATTTCTAAGGAAGAAATATTTGAAATTTTCTCTCAAGTATTTTTGAATAACAGAATTCACTACTTTTTTCCCCACTATGATCAATTTGCGGTACAATAGACATCAAGATACTTCCCTGCTATCAAAAATCTTCCCTTCTCCTCTGACTCCATCGTACCTCAGCCTTTAGTAATAACCTTTCCATTCCACATTTCTATTAGATTTTGCATACAAATGAGATCATGTAGTACTTGTTTTTTGCTTGGCTCATGTCACTCAGTGCTCCAGATCCATCCACATTGTCACAAATGACAGTCTTCCTCAAGGCTGGATAGTATCTACTATGTAACCATGTCACCTGTTCTCCATACATGCATCTGCTTTGGGACACTTGGTTGTTTCTATGCATTAACTGCAACATACATGGGAATAGAAATCCCTTTGATTGCTGGATAACGTTCTTTTGGATAAATATATAGAAACAAGATCACTGGATAGAACTGACTCTGATGATTCCAATGAATCATGCTTTCACTTCCTATTGCAAGAACAAAAGTGATGTTCAAATTCGTTCCATTCTTCATTCTTTTGGATTCATAACACTTGATTGGGGGAAATTTTTTCTTTAAAAATAATCTCATGTACACTAGGGAAGTAATGCTACAGTTTCAGTGTCACCTTCAAGAACTTATTACAGATAAACATTAGAAAAAAATATGTGAACCTTCTGAGCTCTCAACATTTTTAATTTTTCAAAAGGACCCAGTGTACATACAACAAAAGCAAGGTAATAATAAGTATATTATAATGTCACTATAATTTAAATTCTGTTAATTTCAAAATGATTAGCCAGTCCATACTTATTCAGTGATGCAGGTACCATCCTATAGCATATAAAACCTTCAAGTCAAAAGGCAGCTTGGGAAGTGATAGGACATTTTATATGGTGGAGGAAATAATCCTCTGATTTCTAACAACAGCAACAACAAAAATCTCTTTAAATCAACATTGAACGTCCAAGATGAAGCCCATACCATTCACCACAGGCTTCCCACAGTAATCTCTATCCAGGATCCCTAACCAGGATGCAGGAATTTGCATTTAACCTCTGATCTCCTATCATGTTTCAGACTACTCTAGCAACTGATGATCAAATGAAGAGGCGCTCCCAAGGAACTCAGACAACTGAAGACAAGGACAAGATGATCCGCAAGGGTAGAGAGTTGTGGACACTGATGGCAAATGTTTTTCCACAGGATGCTACTAGAGTAGCCTTGGTGGAATTAAGATTCTAACCAGGAAATGGGGGTTGCAGTGCCACAGCAGTTAACACTCTGCTAACAGTATCACCACGGACTCCAAACGTGACCATTGTGCTGGTACAAAAAGACACAATGGAATCTAACCAGGCAAAATCATCCACTATCCATGCAACAAAAATGATTCATTTATGTGGTGCACAGCCATCAGTGGAAGGACCATTTATACCGACTATGCCTGTACATCAGCAGTATTGGAAACATTCTGTAACTGTAAGATCATCAAAAGTGACTACTGACCATAAGTATCTGTCACTAACTTATTCTCTTACGGATTGATGTATCTTAATACAGGACAGAGAAAGGTGTTGTTGGATCCTCTGATGATTAATTACTCAGGACATCTAGAAAGGAAAATAAAAACAGACCCATTGACAAGATTGTCTAAACTAGAACTGCCTCTGTTTTATGGCCACAAAGAATTCTTTTATCCAGACCACAAGGAGCATCCCAGGCCTTGTTCCTCTGGAAAACTAGCATATAACCTTTACACAAAGGCTGATATTTCCACTGGTGTGGTTATTGAGTGCATTACAGACTAATCCCAAAGACCAAGCCATAGTTTGTCAAATTCATATCACATTTCAAAGGCAAAGTCAACAGTGTGACATGTAACTAATGATAGTAGACACAGAACACACTAGGCACTGCTCAGAAAGGGAAGGCTTATCAGCCATTGGAGCTATAAATTAGTACGCTCTAATTATCTGGTACTCTAAAAATAGGATGAATCAGATGTAACAGATATCCTTTGACAACAATAAAAATATCACAGCTCATTAATTAATGTAACAAGGCTAGTGCCACCTCACTTCTTTCCTGAAGTTCTTTCAAAAATCTCTTTTAAAACAAAAAAAAAGTACAGATGAACTTCCCAAGTTCTACTCTTGTCTTGCTTTGGATGGAGACTTCTTGAAGGCAGAAATTTATATCTCAGGCATCTTTTAGCCTGCCCATCCCATAATGTCCCTAATAATATTCTATCTCTGTGAATACAGGTGAAGTGGGAGTATATGCGTAAGAGGAAAATCAAGTGCAGAGACCAAGAGAACGCCAAGCACAGGAGAAAACCAGGCAGGTATATATGGATCTGATGCACACCTTGCTATAGTATCTAAATAGTCAACCAGAAAACGTTCGTAGAGTCACAACCTCAACAAATTCTGGAGTCTGTGACAGATCGCAATACAACCTCATCTGATATTTTTTCCTTGGCCCACAATGTCACTTTTGATCATTTTTTCAATTCACTATCCTTTCATCAGCCAAAGCAAAGCCAGCTAACTCTGATTCTCTTATTTTGGCACCAACTTGTGTGTGTGTGTGTGTGTGTGTGTGTTTTCTTGTGCTCTATGAGAAAAAAAAACCCTAGTTTTTTTCTTCCCTGCAGGACTCTTATCTCTCTCTGAGTCTTTTTTGAGTCTAGGCATGTTTCAGCAATATCACCAGCCCAGTAAGGGCCCTTGGATGAAAGAGCTGTCTGCCTAAGCTCCTCAATTTATCAGAGCTTTCAGACATGAAAGAGTAAACCGATTCCTAGTCAGCAATGTTGCATTGCAGAAAAAAGCAAATACAACCATCAAATGGATTACATACAAGCCTTGAATTCGAAATTAGGGGATATGGGAAAACAGGGTACTTAATCAATTAGGATGAGACCAGTGTTCTCTTTACAGGCAGAAACTAACCAATTAAACAAACAGTAGACAACACATGGGCATTCATTTCCTGGTATTTTTATAGCAAATGATATGGTCATTCATTCTAACATCCCCATTTAAAGTCTCTGACTTAATTCTGCAAATGTGTTGAAATAGAATCATTAATTTTCTTAACTGTGTCAACTCATCAAGGTCATTTTCTGCCACTGAATTAGAATGTATTAGGTTTGTATCCCCACTAACATCTTGTACTTCTCCCAGTCACAATATTTTAAAGGGGGTAGCATTGTGGGTGTCTATTAATATATATAAACTATTCAGCACTGTCAGGCATAATGGAACAATATAACCTGAAACCATTTCCATTTTAATGCCAAGACAACGTATCTGATGCCTTTATTTTTAATGCTCTACAACTCTCACTATGTGATGCAAATTGCTGTTCAAACAAGAATGGCACAGTTACTGCCATTACACCCTCCTAATGAATCAATATCTTTCCAGAAACATTCATGAGGAAGTAAAGTGTTAAGCACAGTTGTTGTTACCAGTAATAATTCCAGAGACAGGAGTATGAGAATGTATCTTTGAAAATTCTTCATTTGGTTTATAGCTATTTGCATCTAGTTAAAGAGTTTGTTTGTGTGTGTGTGTGTGTGTGTGTGTGTGTCTGTGTGTGTCTGTGTGTCTGTGTGTCTGTGTTATCACGTTATAACAGTTTATTATATTCTTTCTTAGAGTGGGATGAAAAGCAGACATTTGTATTCAGTAATACTTATCCAGTAATGAACTTAAATAGTTCACTTACTATTTACATATATAGGAAGAGAACATGAAGACAATTTTTGGCTAATCTGACCCTTTGCACATTATTAGATATATGATACAGATATGATTAGTAGAAACTATTCACTAATGGAAGAAAGAGATTTTGGGGGGAAATTAATGATTGCATTGGTGTTGTTCCTTGTTGCTTCAACAAAATAACTTAAGAAAAGAAGGGTTTATTTGGGCTTACAGTTTGAAGGAACAGCCAGACATGATCAGGAAGACATGGTAAAAGGAACATGAAGCTGCTACTCACATGCATAAGCATTCATGAGGCAGAAAGAGAGAGAGACAGAGAGTCAGAGAGACAGAGACAGACAGAGACAAAGGCAGAGACAGACAGAGAGACAGAAAGATAGAGAGAGACATAGATGGAGAGACAGAGAGAGAGATGAATATTCATGTATTCCAGTTCAAATAGCTTTTTGATTGTAATCAAGAGTACAAGACCCAGCCCATATAATTCTATTGCTACATTTATGGTGAGTCTACCAACTTGAATTTACCTAATTTAAAGACTTTCTGGCAGAAATGCTCACATATTTGTCTCCAAGGTAATTCTAGATCCTTTCCAGTTAGCAATCAATATAAAGCATCTTCTCATTATCAACTGGATACATAAACATACTTTTAAGCCTAGAAGAACTGCCCTACATTCTCATAAGCTTATGGCCAGCCCTCAATATAAAATGCATTTACTTTAACTTCAAAAGCTCCCATCATCTTTAACTGTTTCAACAGTGTTTAAAAGTGTTAATGTAGAGTCTTTTCTGAAAATTAGGTGATTTCTGAACCATAGGCCCCACACAATTAGAAACAAGTTAAGTAGTTCTAGCAGACAATGGCACAGGATAAGCGTTACCTTTTCAAGGGGAAGAATGGGGGTATAGCATGTAAGGGCTAGATGAGAGCAAGACAGAAACCAAGAAAGGGAAATATGAAATCCAGTAGCACCATATCCCCTCTCACAGAAAACATGGAAGATCAGTATATTTATAATCAAGTAACTTTATTTAATAGTAGAATTAATTGAGATTTAGTCAGTTAATGCGAGAAATACTGAGAATCTGAAAATGATTGAGACACTATCCCCGTTCTCAAAGACACTGTCGTCAGAAAGGTGGCTGTGTCACCACAGCCACCTTTTATTATCTTCACAGCCAATCCTTCACACTTTGGAGGCCTTGGAAGTATATAGGGCATTCACTGTTGAAAGCATTCTCATCTTTCTCCTGTCAAGAGAAATTTTCGTAGTCTATTACATCACTGCACTAGTCAAGAATAAGGGCAGATTGTAGTGAAGAGAAAGCTTCTGTATGGAATCCAGAGCCCCACCTACAATGGCTTGAGCAGCGTGGACCTCAGCAACGAAGGACTTAGAGCAGCAGGAGATCTAATGGACAGCTTGCACTTCCAACATAAGGCTTTGCATGTGTCGCCTGTGAACTTGCTCACAGCAAGTCAGCCTCTGGCACTTGGACTTCTTACACTGCCTGAGAGCTCCCCCGACATCAAAGTGGAAGCCGCTGGTCTTTTTTAGCAGCAAGCCCCAGGAGTGCCCTGACACCCTTCAGCTACATTCTATTTGCCAAAGTTTCAGGCAAGTGTGGAGAGGGGGAAAGGGCAAGCTGAGTCTCAGAGAAAGGCAGTATCTTTATTCACCATAGTCATCCAAGTCTGTCCCAAATAATTGTGTCAGAGGGAAAAATAAAAAAGTAGGCAAGGGAACAATGGCAAACAAATTAAAGCAAAACTTAACTATAGAATAAATGATTCGCAACCTTCCTAATGCTGTAACTCTTTAATATATTTCCTCATACTGTGGTGAACCTCAACCATAATATCATTTCATTGCTACTTCATAATTGTAATTTTGCCACTGTTATTCATTATAATGCAAATATCTGACAGGCAGGATATCTGATATGCAACCTCTAAAGGGACTGCAACCACCGGGTTGAGAACCACTGAAACTAATATGACTCTGATCCCTGGGTTATCTGCCTATCAGGCATGTGACATTGAGGAAATTATTCAACCATTCTGAATTGTGCTTCCTAATTTTCAAAAGGCAGACAATCATTTTATCTGTTATAAGAATTAAGTGAAATTTCACATCTACACATACTCACAGGTATATAGGGGCATACAAGCACAAATGAATATATATGTACCGGCATATAAAGTTCCTGCTTGGACCAAATGCTGGGACACATTAAACAGTGCATATGGGCTGTTCTGATTAAGAATGGCACAAAGACAGAAAATATGGCTTTTTGCATGGCTCAAAAGATATGCACTTCTTATCCTCAAAAGCATGCTTTTCAAATATTCATATTTACAGATGTTTGAGAATAATGAAGGTTCTTGTTGAGTAAAAAAGATCAAAGTTGGTTTACTAGCCACTCAAGCACCAGAAGCCAAGAAGTTGAATAGAAAGAAAGGGGAAAATGGGAGGCAAGAAATAATTACTAGCCTACGTGGTGAGGTCCCAAAAGAGATAAAATAGATCTAAGCAGGAAGTAGCATGAAAAGCAGTGTATTATTTCCATATTTTCTTATTCAGGGTTACTCTGAAAGCTCTTGAGGGAATTTGCCCAGTAAAAACAAAATGCCCAGAAGATAGCAATGATGGGTTTATGGCTCAAATGAAGGCAAGCATAGAACCATAGAGAGATACCATGAGCTAGGCCAGTGGTTTTCAAAAGTCAATGTCAAGTTATATAGGGAGTAAGAATAGAACAGATGTGCTTAAATGTTCACCTTTAATCTCTGGTGGTGATGATTGGCTAGATATGGAGAAGGCAGAGTTAGGAAACTACAAACTCAACCAAAATGGTCAGCTTAGCATTAAAAAGTACATATGGTTCAAAGAATAAAATATTTAATATGAAACTTTTTCTTAGGTTCAAGAAACATTATTATTGAAGATTTGAAAGATGCTACTGCTATAAAGTGTGTTTGATGTCTAGTTTGTGAGTGAGATTTACTCACAGTATATGGGCAACAAGTTAATAATGACCAAGCATAAAATAAAAGTTATAATAAAATTAGCTTCATCAAATTTCTTTGTCTTAGGTCTCAGTGGTTAAGAATACTTGCTGGTCTTCCAGTGGGCATGAGCTATGTTCTCAGAATTCAAGTCAGGCAGCTCACAATTGCCTGCAAGTCCAGCTAGAGGAGAGCTGATACATTTATCTGGTCTCTCTGGTCACTTGCAGGAACATACACAAATGCGTACACACACACAGAGAGAGAGAGAGAGAGAGAGAGAGACAGAGAGAGAGACAGAGAGAGAGACAGAGAGAGAGACAGAGAGAGACAGAGAGAGACAGAGAGAGAGAGACAGAAACAGACAGAGACAGAGAGAGATTCATACACATAAGTTAAAATAAAATTTTAAATATTTTAAAATCATGATGTTCCTAAAGATTTTATAGAACAGGCAATTATCTTAATTTATTAAAATTTACCATCTGTATTGAAACATTCTTGTTAATATTGATGAAAGAGGTGGCACCCATAATGCGAGTTTCACTAAATGTTATCTTAGATGGGTAATTATTATTACCAACCAAGCACATACCCAAATCCTGTTTTTGTTTTTGTTTTTCTCAAGTGTATGTGAAACTTGTTTTAAAACTGCAAGGCAAGTGGCTGAGAAAAATAAGAAAATGGATAAAAGAGATATAGCAGTACTCTAAAGAGGCTTCCTTATTCAGATTGCCCTGATCCTTGGTGGGTACCAGCTTGGATGAAAAAGCAGGTTTCCATGTAGATAGTCAGGAACTCTGAGTCTCTCTCTCCCTATAAGTCATACAACTAGAAACAGATATTTAATGGCTTTCTAGGTGTTTCCTTCATTTCCACCTCTTTGAATTGTTACTGTGAAACATCTCTAGGCCTCCTGATTCCAGCTGCAGGATAAGTGGTGTGGAATAGTTACACACTTTTGGAGAGAGTGAAGAGATCAGAACTTTAGGAATGTAAACAGCAGTCATCAGCCTTATATTATGATCCTTGATGCTCCTGTAAAATATACTGTGAAGCAAGCATCTAACTCAGACTTTCTCATCACCACCAAAAAGCGACCACACCTGAATGATCATGATGCTGAAAGACAATGTACCTGGAATTTAGTCACAATGTGAACCTGGAGGATGCTAAGGGCATTGAGCTATAATCTCGTTGATGTCAGAAGCAGAAAGAGGTAAATTTAGCCAATGTCCCACCTCCTCCATACATTAAGAAGCTTGGCTTTAGATAACTCAGAATTAATTGCCTTGTGCTAGCTTCTCACATTGATGCAGAGACCTCTACCATGTCACTAGCTTCGCCACACTATATTCTGTATAATTGAAGGCATCTCTAATCTAAAGATGCCAATGTCAAGCTTCTAGTAGCCTTGCAGTGGAAAGCAATTCAGAAGACAATTTCTATAAAGATGAGTTCTCCCTCTCTCTTCCCTCCACTAACTATCTAGCCTTTGCATTCTTTCCACTAGCTTAAAGGGGTTTTTAATGAATTAAACCTCATCCCTGTATCCTTAGTCACAATTTTCTTACATGTGATAAACAGCCATGTTTATAAATAAACAAAAGGATACATACTAAGCCTTGACAAAACCCTCTATCAATTAGCAAACCCCATTGATGTTAGTTTTTTTTAAATCATATGCAAATTTAGTTGTTGAGAATATAAAATCTGGAATGAAAGTATATATGTCACAACAGAAGATTTGTGAAAATAATCAGATCAATATTAAGCAACAACAACAAAACCATGCTGGAACTAGAGCAACCAGTAAGGCAGGCAGTGAACGGTCACAAGAGATGAAAGACATGGGTCTGTGTGCATAAGGAATGAGGAAAGAAACCACACAAACCCAAGGACTTTAGGAACAGTGTATACTTTTCTCCTTTTGTCGTATCTACTCTAAATTGTGGAGAAAGTTGATTTTAGTAGCAAAACAATGGTGTTACAAAAATAAGTTCATGCCAAAAAAAAAATTCCGGCTGTTTGTTTAAAGTCCACCGCTTCATTCATCCAAGTGTTCAGATGTAGAATAAACCTACTTCAAATTAGATGCAGCTATAGGGCATGTGGAAGGGTAGGGGAGAATAAGGTGAGTATGAAATGGGCAAACAGGTGGCCAGTGGAACCAAGTCAGTGTGAAGCTGAGTGAAAAGGCTGGAACTGAACATTGGAAGTTGACAGCACATAGTCAACATTACCAGAGCATCTGTAGTAGCATTCTGCTCCTTATCCCTCTCCTATGAGTACTGATTTCTGTCAGTCATTCACACTTCATACTTGGCCTCTCTATGTTTATTTCTTATAAATCATCTTCAAAGTCTATGAAGTACAAAATGAGTATACCTTGTATACTGACTTAATCATGCTTCTGCTTTACAAAGTTATTTCTTTTAGCTACAATACTAGTACTCCAACAGAATATGCTTTTATGAATGGCAACATATTGACTCAAAGGAGTATAGGAAAAGTCATAAAACCAAAAAGGACAAGACAATAGTGAGAGAAACCCAAGACTAGTATGTCTTGATTTGAAGATTTGACAGTGTAAATATGAAGCTACCGTCATTGACAAGGGATGGCACTCGTGAATGATAGACAGTAGACTAGAATGCCCAATTCTGTATCAGTATTACTGTGAAATAGTCTTGATCCAATGGATTTCTTGAAGATTTCTCTTCACTGCTTTACCCAAAAATATGTACTGCTGATAAGTACTAGGCCAGACTGAGTCTGAGACTTGCAATATCTGCAGATGAACATACCATCTTCTCTGAACGAATGACCAGCAAAACACAGAACTACAAAATGAGAAACTACATAAAAATGACCTAATTTCTTCTAAAATTCAATTAGAAAGAGACAAAATAGAAAATTTAAATAAAAGGAGACTAAACTAACTTATTTACCAAATTCCAGGTGAAGTTCTTGTTGAGTCATGATTTGAACAAAGCATGTGATTTGTAAACATACTTTTTAGAAATTTGGTATGATACCAACAATGATAATATTAGAGAATTATTAAAAAAATGTTGTTCATAGGGTAATAACTTTCTGTCCATATAATATGAAATAGTGCTTAAGTTTTAGAAATAGGAGTGCTTTGGAGTAATCCACAGGGGAGGAAGAAAGAACATGAGCAAGAGTTGAAGATGGGTAATGAATTCACATAGTTCTTTTCAATATTTTCTCGAATTATGTCCATGTCTTGTTGTTCTCCGGAATGTGGTGCCCAGCAAGGAGAAAACCTTCCTGTGGTATTCTGAAGGAGGGCCGAGAAAAGGCAGCTACTATGCCATTCAGGAATGTTTCTGCTTTCCAACTCAGAAATGACTATTAGAGACATCAAAAGAGGCATGCTGACTTCTTCAGGAGGAAAGCAGTCTGCATTTTGTAGATTGGACTTTTAATCTATTTGCATGACAATAGGCCTCCTATTCATTTCTGTTTCATTCTAAATCTAATACAGAAGCTGGAACCTACAGGAACTATTATAGATACATACATATATGCATATATACACAAATACATGATTATATTATTATATACTATACAATTATATGTGTTTATATTTATAATTATATGTCACATATAATTATATATGTATAAAATTACAAGTATATGAAAATTTGCCTATAATAAAACAGTATACCAGGGCTAGAGAGATGGCTCAGCGGTTAAGAGCACTGACTGTTCTTCCAGAGGTCCTGAGTTCAATTCCCAGCACCCACATGGTGGCTCACAACCATCTGTGATGAGATCTGATCCCCTCTTCTGGTATGTCTGAAGACAGCTACAGTGTACTCCTATACATAAAATAAATAAGTAAATCTCGGCCGGGCAGTGGTGGCACACGCCTTTAATCCCAGCATTTGGGAGGCAGAGACAGGCGGATTTCTGAGTTCAAGGCCAGCCTGGTCTACAGAGTGAGTTCCAGGACAGCCAGAACTACACAGAGAAACCCTGTCTTGAAAAAAACAAAACAAGACAAAACAAAACAAGAATTGCCTTATTCGTGGTGTCTCTTCAGAGCAATGAAACCCTAAGACACATGGTGATCACTTTAGCAAATGAATCATGCCAGGTGGTGGTGGCGCATGCCTTTAATCCCAGCACTTGGGAGGCAGAAGCCGGCAGATTTCTGAGTTCAAGGCCAGCCTGGTCTACAGAGTGAGTTCCAGAACAGCCAGCGCTATACAGAGAAACCCTGTCTCAAAAAAAAAAAAAAAAACCCAAAACAACAAAAACAAACAAACAAACAAAACAAAACAAAAGAAACAGTATACCATAAACAAATTTTAAATCAAGTGAGAAATGGGGACATGATATTTAAAATCTATACTAAGAGTAGATATTCACAATATAACAAGTATGTTCCAGACTTAAAGTATCATGAATCAATTAAACTATGTACACTATATATCAATAAATAAAAATATGTGCCTCAAACAATTTGTAATGTTATCTTGGTTATACAAGCACATATCAAATACAGAAAGTACTATGTGAATAAGTGTACCTATGTATATGTAAGTACTAGACTCTGTACTCAGTGATCATATTTTCTCTTAGACTCCTTGTTTCTTCTAAATCTAATCTGCAGACTTTATGTCTCTAGGAAAAGATGTCACATAAGTCCTTGAGACAGAAAATATCTCCAACTCTAAAAATATGAGTGTTTAAAAGCTGAAATACACATGGGAAATGCTCAAAATAGCTTTTTGTTTGTTCTCTCAGCTAAAAAGGATGGCTGCACATTCTCCAAAGATGAGAACAATGAAAACTGGAGACCAGAGTACTACAAGCTAGTCATAATCTTTGACAAGAGGCATGTACTCTACTCTCCCCACAATGCTTCTCCTGAGGGAATGGGAAAGAAAGAAGGTGCACATCCACACATGGTGAGCAAGAAGAGCTGAATGCTGCCTACTTTCTCTCCATACCTCCAAACTCTGGTGGTGTGCACCACCAAAGGAGCTTTTCATAACATCAAGGCACGAGCAACTTGGCAAAGCATGGCTGGATGGGGATTGATGTGCTATACGTAGAACTGCTCCAAGGCAGCGCCACTGTGCCCCTCCACATCCTTAAAGAATTTGTTCTTTATTGCAAATGCAGGAAAACAGAAAGTCTGCACAGCTGCTGTGCTCCCAGATAGGCCAGCAGATGGTGGCATAAACTGTATGGCTAAAGGCCAAATGGAGTTGCCAACACCTAGCTGGGTGCCTAGGGAATGAATGGATGATGTACCACTTAGCTAGTTCTAACCTGACAGAGCCCATGAAGACCCAGATGTCTCCTTACCCCTGGAAGCCACAATCATCCTTAAATCCCCAGCATTTAGACAAGGTCCAGGGATGAGGGAAGGGGAAGCTCAACTATCAGGCGTTAAATCTGTAATAAGTCACTAGGTTGTTTCTCACACTTTTATTGTTGCTGCTGTTTAGTGAGGTAGAGATTATAGAGAACACATGGAGATTTTGAATATAACACTTTAGCTAAAAGTATTGATGTTAGGTGGTTTTGCTTCTAAAAGGTGTTCATTTTTTGAAATCTTGAATATAATTTTCTCCACTGCAGTAATCATTCTCTTGCACCATGTCTGTGCATGACACATTCCCAGTAATGTTAAACCACAAACTGCCTGGATTTTGTAATTTTGAATGTACTATAAGGTTCCATGTGTGTATGTGTATGTGTGTGTATGTGTGTGTGTGTATGTGTGTGTGATATAGTTTAATTTATGCATTATTCAGATTAAGAGATCTGAACCAACAATCATAAATTGAACAATTATGACAATAGAGTTTGATAAAGTTATTCAAAATTTGTGATTTGTTTATTGTTGGAATTATTCATTCAATATTCATGTCATGAGGTTGACATTCAATAGCTAAAACCAGATAAACCAAAAGTGTAGATAAAGCAGAACTACTGTCTATGTCAAAAATCATATTGAGCTAGACTTGCATGTTCTGTCAGCCCAATTTTTGAAAGTATGAGGCAGAGGATCATGGTAAGTTCAAAGCCAGCTTGAGATATGTAGTGATTTTGAAGCCAGTTGAGCCTGGAAAAAGACCCTAACCAAAATGAGTGGATGGACTAAGAGGAATTCAAAAATAGATAGCTCTTGGATGTACTAGGGGAAGACCTTTTACTATTATCCTGTAAAGGAACAAAGCACTATAATAACTCCTAATGACATACAGCTATATCCATAAGACATCACTCAACCATTGTCAGAAAAGTTGCTTCTTCAGATAGAAATTAACACAAAGACCAACTTCTGCAACTGGAAGGTGTGCAGAACAAGAGACTCTGGAAAACTCACTCCTATATGGAATGTTTTCATTAAAATCCTCCCCTCAAGGCTCAGTGATCTATGCAAAGGAAAGATAGTAAGAGCCAATGGTTCTAGATGACTCCAGGGAAAACAATGTGCTCCAGACACAGCAGGACTGATGCACACATGAATTCACTCTAGCACATAAAGTCTTTGCCAGATTAGACTCATTCTACCCCGTTAAGGCCAGAAAACGCAGCTGTGGCGACTCAGCTGCACTTCTGCTACATATTTGCCTAGAGACTTGTTCCAGTCCCTGTGTGTTCTTTGGTTGGTGGCTCAGTCTCTGAGATATATCTGGGGTCCAGGATAGTTGACTCTGTTGGTCTTTTAGTGAGGTTCTTGTCCCCTTCAGAGCCTTCAATCCTTCCCCCAACTCTTCCATAAGAGTCCCTGATCTCCATCCAATATTTGGCAGTGGGTGTCTACATCTGTTTCAGTCAGCATCTAGGTAGAGTCACACAGAGGAGAGTTATGCTCAGATCCTGTCTGCAAGCATAGCGGAGAATCATTAATAGTGTCATGGATTGGTGCTTGCCCATGGGACGCGTCTCAAGTTGGGCTGGTTATTGGTTGGACATTCCTTCCATCTCTCCTTTATCTATCTTTGTCCCTCATTTCTTTTAGACAGGATAAACTTGGGATGAAAGTTTTGTGGGTGGTTTGATGCTCTTATCCCTCCTCTAGGGTTCCATGTCCCCACTGTTAGACATCTCAACTAAGATCACCAGCATTGGCTCCTGTGATCCTCCTGGATCCCAGGTCTCTGGAACTTCCTAGCTATTTTTTAAGTGAATGGATAGGATTTAGAGAAAGTTGGATGATTCCCTTGTCTTTTCTATGAGAGCTCTGTAAACAACTTCACTTTTCACATTGAGCACCATAAACTCCCTTCAGTGTGAAGGCTTTATGTTGTTGCTGAAGCAATGGTTAACAACATTTTCACAAAGGTTTTCAGACCTCAGGTCAGAAGAAGGAGGCTGCACTCTTTACCAGGAAACATTTCCTCTGGGCATTGCACCTCTGTCATATACATGGTGCCAAATGGTGGAATAGTGTGGATCTGTTCTTGTCAGAAAGAAAAGATAAAGGCAAAGCGAGATGGCTCAACAGGTAACAGTGATGGATGCCAAGCTTGAGGACCTGAGATGAATCCTTGAAACCCACAGGATTAAAGGAGAGAACTGAATCCCAAAAGTTGTCTTCTGACCTCTGCATGGACAGGGCCAAACACACACACACAAACGCACATACATACCAACACACACACAGGCACGCACACACACATGCACACACAATGAATACATGACAGAATATACCCATATTAGATATTTTTCTACTCTAAAAAGGAAACCACATTCATTAAAAATTATCCTTTGCAGCTCACACGAACTACATAGTACGTAAAAAAAAAATTGTAACAGTGTCTCTTCTGAACCATTTATCAATTTATTTTTCATGAAAATTTAAATACACTGAAGTCTTTGAGTACAATCCTATGGCAAGCTCTAGAAGGTAGCACTTCCTGAATTGGAGAGCAACTGATGTTCCTCCCACACATGCAGTTGTATCTCACCCTTCACACAGCCCATCTATGTCACTGTTAACTATACATACTGACAGCCACAGTTCTAGGAAACTATAGAGCTGTCATTCTGTGTATCCGTAGTTCATTACTTACACATAGCAAAGTTTTGGGGAACACTCATTTCAAATAAATAAGCAAATATGAATTATACATTGTTTTTATTGAAATTTTATTGGTGCATATCCATTGTACAAAGTGATTGGTTTCCTAACTGTGATTTCTTGGAATGGTATCACTAAGCATCCTTTATGTATAGTATACTGCCATTAGGCAGGGAGGATATAAAGATGAATGAATGATTCCTGCTGTGGAGAATTTACAGTTCCAGAGGAAGTACAGATAAGAAAACAAGTGATAATTATGTTAGACAAAAGAGAACAGGCACCATTAGTAATTATCAGAAGATGGCTGGGTGGAAGAGAAAGGAAAGATGCAGTTAATTCTATGTGGGTGTTTGTTCAGGCTATCAGTAAATAGCAAGGAGTAGCTAGGATGGGAACATCCAGGGCTGTGTTGCCACAACCAATGGAACAATGTCCTAAGAATATACAAGGGTGTGTGGAAGAAGGTAAATGTCCTTCTACAACTGGGTCAGACCTGCAGCCAAAGGAGTTCTTTGGACCCAGGGCTGAGCTAATCTCTTTACATTCCATAGTAACTGATAGATAGCATTATGTACCCAGAGGCCAAATAGGAGGCCATTTTCTAAATGATTAGAAATAGGAAGTACATGAGACATGTGTGAAATGAAGATGGTTTCTTCAAAAGCCTCCTTGTACTCATGTGTCATGCAAGGGCAGTAGAGGAGGAGGCGGCTCTCAAGACAACAATTTGTCTTGAGATAGTAAGATAGACCTGGGTTTCTACCTGAGGAGGGCTTAGAAATATGACCTGCTACAGAACCAGGGCTTACAGGAAGAATAGACAATTTCCTTCTTGGTTTAAAATTCTTCAAATTGGGCTCCAGATGAATATAAATCAAAACCCAGAGTCATCAGCTGCAATGGTCTTCTGGTGACTTGATCTGATAGGGCTTATTACAGCCTGTGGACAAGGAGCGCCCTCTATTGGAGAGGAGGCCTCTGGACTTCCCTTTACTGTTAGGAAAACCTTCCTAGGGTATTTGCGTTTACACAATGGTTCCCTCAAATTTTAAACATTTGTATCTTCCAGCTTTCTTAAAAGCCAACATACATGTTCACTAACAAGAGTCCGTGGAATCTGGGGAAGTCTTCTAGGAAGAACATGACAGCAAGGGTGACTGAAAGAAACTGGTAAGTACTCTAAATTTAAAAACAAATAAACAAAACTCTCTTTTTGAAATATAAAACACTATGCAAAGTAATATTTGATAGAAAAAGTATAATTTTATTACAGTATTCAGGATTTATTTGCATGCCTGCTGTGTCCCACAAACAAAGCTCCCATGAGGGCAAAGGATGAGGAGGGTAACCTTCATGATAGAGTGGGGACATACATAAGGTAAGCACTCCAAGTTAAACATGGCGTTAGAGGCATACAAAGGGAGCATGCCTGCATTGCATCCTAAGGAAGAGACAAGTCTACCACTTAGAAAATGGTTTTCCAGAAATAAGGAAGAGGAATCCAAAGGCAGAGAAAGACACCTAGAAGCTGGGGGACCACCAAGTCATACACATGACATAAGTGCAAGGAGCTGTATGACAAAGATAATAACAGAGGTCAGAGGTCAGCATGGATTACTATTCTCAACCAATAGGGGCCACCTAGAACTGTTTCTAAAGGGCACCCAATTACTTGACACTTAACACTGGCATGTATGTCTTCAATGCTCTCACTTGTATACTGGGTTTCTTGATGAAGACAAATCCCTCTTCTACCTATGTAACTCAATTCTCCTCCTTTGTAAGCAACTGAGAAACTGGAAACTGATGGGCTATTAGGAGTTTGGGGTACTAGAGAAATTGTTCACAAGTTAATAACCTATATTTTTGTAAAGGACTTGAGTTTGATTCCAAGCACTCCTTCTGGGTGGTTGCTAGCCACCTATAATTCCTGCTAAAGAAGATAAGGGAGATAGGACCCCTTCTATTTGTTTCCATAGCCACTTCACATACATACATACATACATACATACACACACACACACAGAGAGAGAGAGAGAGAGAGAGAGAGAGAGAGAGAGAGAGAGAGAGAGAGAGAGAGAGAGAGAGAGGGAGGGAGTCAGAAATAAACTCATTAAAATAGACTGCCATAATGAAAGATAATCAGAACAGGGAACAGGCCTAGAATTGAGCTAGAATCTCTAGGTTTAAAGTGCTTCCCTTTTTCCAGCATCTGTAAGTTATAACAAATACCCATGTCTCTGACTCCAAAGAGGACACTTCATTAGTTCCCTACAGCCCAAGCCTTCTCTGTGATAGTGAAGAGTTCTAGGTCTCTCTAATCCCCAAGGTCCTTGCCTCAGGCTCCATGTGGATTCCCTGAGAACCTCCACTCTGTCTCCTGAGTCAGGATACCATTCACCCAATTCTCCCTATGGACTCTGGAAGCGAATTACAAAGCACGGTCATGATTACACTGATCAGATTCCTTTGCAATACAGGGGAACAAAATCAGCCATGTTAATTGCAGCTGAGCAAATCGGGGTAGGAGGTGGGACTTGACAAATTGAGAAATCACAGCTCCTTAGAGAAAGCAATTCAATTTATAAGCCCTAATTGTAAGCTGAAATTAAAAATAATGGAAGGCACAAAGCAATTGCATATAAAAGTCCAGGTAATGTCAAAAAAAAAAAAAGGCATCTCTGAGTACACAAGCGCTCCTCTCAACCTGCTTTCTCCTATGAATCTGACAATTATTTCTATATTTCCCACAGTTTAATAGGCAAAAGGTTAAGAGAAGCAATGCAATTAATTAAATGTGGGAGTAGAACACGGAACACGGACACTACTCTTCCATTTGTATTGCATGCATTGTGTAAGACAATACAAAACAGAAGAGGAACATGTGGAAAGGGTGCAGATACTAAGGAGAAGCTCTCAATAGGCACAAAAGCCACAACCATAAAGGCAGGTGAAGGCATAAGAGACTCTTGCCAAGAACACAAATACAAGCCCAGAAGCATTAGAACAAAGGAACTGCCCTGAGAATAGGACAGAACTGAAGTCACATAGCAGCAGTTCTATTCCTTCCCACACTGAGTGACCTCAGGCAAATTATTTAATCAAGGAAAGTTTGGTGTCCTTATCTGTATAGCCTTATACGTACATTGAAAGACTGAGTCAGATGCAGCAAATGTGTGGCCATCTAAGGACATCTGACCCACGGCAAGCATTCATTTACTTTAATATTAGAATTACAATGCCTGACACACATCAAAACAAGCAATGCTTGTTTATTAGATAAAGCCAAAAGAATAGCAAACGCATGCCTTGGTGTTTGAACAAAGGGAGGGAGGGCAATAATACTATGAAAAGTGGAAAACCAGACATGGTATCTAGATGTTGCCTCTACATTCTACCTTTGTAGAAAGTCTAAGAGAATATTATCAATTTAAACCTTTTATCAATAATCATCATTGATTAGATTGGTAATTAAATTAAGGCATGTTTGTTTCAAATTGTATTTTTTTAGATTGGGACAATTTTAAAAACTTAAATAACAAAGTCAAGGTTTTATACATGAGGAACATAGGACTTGAGAAGTCACAGCAATTTTAATCCTAGTCTTCCTGTGAAATATAGAGATGGGTACACTGGTTAACTTTATAGGTTGTACTTATGAACCAAAATTTGTCACTTTTCAAAGTTTATAAACTGAAGGACTAACTTGCAAAGCCATTGCATTTGAAGACAGGAACTTCAGGAGGTAATAAGGTTTAAATGAGAGTATGAGGATAGGACTCGTGATAAACCTGATTTACTGTTCTTATAAGGTAAGAGCCAGTAGAAATGTAGACACACAGAGAAAGACCATGTAAGGACACAGCACAAAGTGGTCAGCCTGCAAGACAAGATAAATGTCTCAAAGGAAACTCAGACTAGAAAAACATTGGTCGAGCCGGGCGGTGGTGGTGCACGCCTTTAATCCCAGCACTTGGGAGGCAGAGGCAGGTGGATTTCTGAGTTCAAGGCCAGCTTGGTCTACAGAGTGAGTTCCAGGACAGCCCAGACTATAAAGAGAAACCCTTTCTCGAAAAACCAAAAAAAAAAAAAAAAGAAGAAGAAAAGAAAAGAAAAGAAAAGAAAAGAAAAGAAAAGAAAAGAAAAGAAAAAGAAAAACATTGGTCTTAGACTCATAGCCTCCAGATAAGTGAAGGGGAAGAATTCTTTACTTGAGTCACTCACAGTGTTAACCTTCTGACACTATAATATACTACCCAATATCATCAGCCTATGAACAGGATATTATATAGAAGCTTCCCCTCCCCTCCCAGCCCATGAAGCTAGGAATTCACACCTTGATTAATCCATTGAGGATGTCTGGTAGCCTATGATCATATCACTACCAGACTGTAGACCAAGACTTCTGTATATAATATACTGGGAGGGTATTTAAGACCCAGACCATATCTCTCAGCCTATAGTATATTGTGAAGGAACTGTTATCAGACAAATACACTATAATTTTCTGACAAAGTTCTAATTACTAAATCAATCATTTGCTAGTAGAAAGACTTAGGTTAAGGTAATAAAGTATTTAAGCCTCTATGCCCTACTCCATGAATAGAAATGATGACCATGGCTACCCCACCGCTACTTTATAAACTTCATTTTTCTCATCCAAGTTAGGATAATAATCTACTAGTTGTTAAATTATTTCGAGATTCACCATCATGTACATAAATCCATGACAATAGTGGAGATTCCATAGACAGCCATTATTACTCTTGCTGATGTAGGAACCATAATTGCACTGGAGACTTAAAACAAACACAGGATGTTTATATGACCCTCACAAGGCTTCTTGGCTAATACATGGTAAATTCAGATGTGGTAGAAACTAAGTACTACTCATTACCAAGTATTTTTCATTGTGACTGAACTTGTTATGATGAATCAAAGGCAGCATGCTCAGAAAAGACAATCATCCCACATTTCTCAGCCTCCCCTTTTTGCTATAAAAAGCCAATGCAATACAACAAGAAGAATTAATCATAATATGAAAAAAATCTCCTTTTAAGGAAAATATATGACTGGCATATGCCACTTGACTTGGGTTATATACTTGCCTAAAATAAAGACGTAATACTTGAGGGAGTTCCAGCATTAATATTTGCAAACAAGACCATTCTGACAATGAAAATCACATCCTAAGGATGCTGGAATACTGGGGTAAAGGATCCTTAATGAATTTTGAGATGTTATATATCCATATATGTATATTTCTGAACTTTATGTATAAGACAAACTACTAAGATACTGCTACTCAAGGCTTCTATTACTATCAGCTAAATGCTATTCCTAATTGATATGGTGGGTATTTTTTATGTTAAATATGGGATAAGCCTTTAAGGTGACATTCTATGTCTCTAGAAATACATTATCTCAAGGAAAACCTCAATGATTAGTCCTTTAGAATACATCTTTCTTGGAAGAAAATTTTCATCTCTTGTTTTGAAAATTCATCTTACGTTAAACTACCTTGCCTAATGGAGTCAGAAAGTGAATGTTCTGGATGATTCTAACTTCACAGGAGTTTCCTGAACACCTGTATGGAAAGTAGCAGAGAAGAATTAAGAACAAAATCCAGATTGTAAACTGAACATCCTGTACCCTCTTAGCAATCAATGATTCAGGCTGAATCTTATTCACTGATTCAACAAACAAAGATTTTCTAAATATCTGAAATGTTAGCAGTAAAACATGGATATCTGCTCTCACTGAGCTTGCAGTGTAGTTGAGAGAGATACAAGCAAAGAGGTAAGCAAAGGAGACACATAATTGCATTCAGGGGTCTACAGATATATCTCCTTAAAGTGGGCAGAGAGTGCTTGCTCACAAGAGGTGATATGAACTGGCTTCTGTAAGGAACTAGAGCTATGTCTACGGTCAGAAAGAAAGCCCAGGAGAGTTGAGTACATGGGTGCAAGGTTGGGAATGATGAGAGGTGAAGTCATAAGGAAAAAGGTCAGACCTGTCAGCTATCACAGACCAGGGCAGTAAATTCAGATTTTTATCTTAAGTGCAATTGAAACAGGAAGCCACTGGAAGATTTTAAAGCATAGATGTAAGACAATCTGATTTATGTTTTCAAAGGGTGACTTGGACTGCTGAGGACTGATAATTTCGTTGTAAAGAAAGCAGTGCAGAGTCCAGTGCTGTAATCATTTGAGGAACAAAGATGGAGGCATGGTGTCAGTCATTGGATTTGGAGAACAAAAGCCACATTGAGGGCATAGATAGAACTAGAGCTATGTAGCTCACTAATGGGGTGCTTTTACCCCAGCAAAAAGTGTCATGTTTTGCACTGTAGATCCCCTTTAAATTTACTGTGTTGCTGAAAAGGCTCACATGTCTGGAAAAAAATCTCTTATCTCATACATCTCTTGATCTTGGATTGGCCATAAAAATAGTCAGTGCACATAATAACCATCCCTACATAAACAGGCAAAATGTTTGTGCTTATGTCATGATTTTCATGTTTCTTTTAACTTTTTCTAGTTTTTCACCTTAAAATCCTGGCACCATATGGGAGTGTAGTACCTGGAGTACACAGTTTCATCTGAGGAGCTCTTAGACAAAGGCTTTGTTCCACAATCAATATGTTAATTCTGAATAAATTAGAAAACCTCACCAGGGTGGTGTAATACAGAGCGTCATTTAGCTCAAAACACGTTTCTGCCTTTCCTCTGGTTTTATGTCTTGAACACCTACTTTGTGAGAACAAAGAGACAGCCTCATTGTTTGAGAGCCTGTCCCTTGTTGCTTGGCCACTAATGAAGTACGCAACTTGTCTGAGTCTACAGAAAATAGCCTTCTCTCTCCATGCCTCATCACCTCTACCTCCCTCCCAGGTTCCTCCCCATATCCTCAGCAGTGAACAACTGGGAATAGGATCTTATGGACTCCAGAAGGTCTGGGCAGCACTGGAATAGAATGTGGGTAGGCTTTCACTATACAAATGACCAATCTACACAGTATCAAGAAGAAACTATGATGAGATGAGGAAAGGAACAAACATTTTGAGTAGCTGCTATAGGTGTGCAAGTAGGAATGATTGTGCCTCGTGTGTATTCTGCTCATCTTTTCATCTTACCTGTGAGTCACTCTAATATTTATAGGTGAGAAAACCGAGACTCTGAAATCAGTTTCCCACAGTAGCCTGCAGTAAATCGGGGTGCATGACTCAAATTGAGACTGTAACAACTCCAAACCCTACACAGTTTTCTTATATCAGGTTCTGTTCTATTTACTTGGTTACATTTATCCATCATGGGGACTAAAGACTTCCATCACTTGCCAACTCACACACCTTCATAAATAAACCATTCCCAAGAGCTGTAGCCTCATGTGAAGATACTAGACACTCTAAATGTCATCACATGTCAATTCAGATTTGTAAATAAAAGAAGAAAAATTAAACAAATATATTATGGTCCATATAATAATATTTAAATGTATTTTTCTTGGAAGAAATATGACCTTATGAACAACTAGTTCCTTGAATATTTCATAACATAGACTTTAATAATTGTAATTTTGATAATGAATATAGCCCTCAACACCTGCCAACTTTTATCAATCACCACAAATATAACAATGACAACAGTAATTTACAATGAATGAATAACCTTTGCCAGGTCATGCTTAGGTATTAATTCATTCATTATAAAAATAAATCTCTAGGCAACAGATATTTATCGTGGTCCCCATTTTACAAGTGAGGAAACAGAAGTGTAGGGGAGAAGTAATTAATCAAGTTGAAATGCTAGGATGTGAATCCAAGAATCTCTGTTTCCTGGTTTCTGCTGAATTACTATGCATGACTATAGTTAAAGCATCCCTATTCTGATACCATTATTTTTCTGGTAAATATGGTTTCGTGACGATGGGATGCCTTTCTGTGTTGAATATTAACAGTTTCTCTGGGTCCTGTAAATGGAATGGAATTACTCAAGATGAATGCTTGAGGGGCCTTTGTTGGCTTTCCCCAGCAGCTTAAGCCCTTCCCAATCAGACTTTGCATCAGGTCCTGGTGACTCTTGACAGGCTAATGATTTCCTCCCTGTAAGAGTTTCTCTCTACTTCTCTGTTCTTACTGCCCATGTGTGGTAATCTGGGATTAGAACAGGAACATTACAAATAAATTTGCAGCTGAGCAGTTCTCATCTCCCTGAAGGAGAGAGTGAGAAACCAGCAAACTGAAATAAATGAGAGGGCAAGAAACAGGCAATCAGTATGAGAACAGAGAGTCAACTGATGTTTTGACTAAGGAAGATGCTGATGCCTAGAACCACTGCTTCCTTTTTCAAGTTCACAGACAAAAACTGAACATGCAGCTACTTATGAGAAACTATTCTGATTTTCTTTGGAGCACCTTATGTTTTGTTCTGGACCCCCTATCCCCATCAGTAGAGCCACATCAGTCACAATTTAGCTCAGGAGAGATAACTAACAGGACAGTTGACTCTTAAAGTTCATGGTCCATATTCACTACTGTCGTGATCCGTGTGAACCCCAGGTTAAATATTGTTTCTAAGTTTGCCTGTGATGATGTTTCCACATGGAACTCAAATTCGAATCAGGGGACTCAATGTCGTAGTTTGGCTATCTGAGTAAGATTCATCAATCTATTAAGAGACTGAGTAAGTAGGAAGAAAGGACACACGAAGTAGAGAACCAACTCTGGCAGGTGCTCCTTTGACCACATGCACTCTGTGGTATGCACATGCCAACAGAATACACACACACACACACACAACAGCAACAGCAGCAGCAATCGAGTAAATAAATGTAATAAAAATTTTAAATATGAACAGAGTGCACTGCATGTATGAGTATGAACAGGAAAGGTTGCAATTTGAAACAGTATTTAGAAAACATTTACCATGCACATGTCTCGGGAAAGGTACTTTCCTACATATTTTCCAATGTGATTCTCCTAATAAAAGAGCAATTAACGCCCATGCAGTTATAGACACAATTTAAAAATGTAATATGGAAACCTGCCACTGTATAGAAGCACTTCAATATTCCCCGCCCATCTCCTACTCCACAAGAGAGATTATCCAGACAACAGGCCACAGGATTTTCTTGTTCTGTCTTTAATCTAGTTCAGTACTTCTCAAACTGCAGTCTGTGAAATAATTATTGTCTGGGGTTATAGACATCGACTCTTATTTACTGTGCTTCATGGTCAATTTCAAGACATTTCAAGGTTATTTCCAGTGCCTCTGGTTACAAGATAGTAAACTGGACCCTGATCGTGACCACGAAACCAGGCCTGCTGAGTAGTCAAGGGGCCTGGTTCCTATCACTAAACTGCTTCCCTTGGAAGGAAGAGGTGCCTTACAGTAAGTCATTTTCTTAGGGGAGCCACACCTTTCAGAAACCCCCACAACAGGAGCTAGCTTTGGAATCCACATAGTATCCTTCTGTTTATGTATACATGTTCCTCTTGCTCAGTGGCCCTGTTTAATCGTTCTTCAATTCTCAGCTTCTTGCTCAGTTCCTGGAACACAGTACAATCTCAGTAAAGAATGATCAGTGTAGGTTGAAATTAAAATAAAATGTAGAAAACATATTCAGCTTATACTTAAGGATGGAACAAATATATACATTGGCATGTGGTATTCCATTCTATAATACTCATAAAATCATCCTAAGATTGATGTTGTTATTAATGTTTTATGCTCATCTTTAGCTGAGAAAATCCATTGTGTGTAATTTATATTTGTATTATCTTTTAATGGTATTACAATCATTATTTGATTTTGTATTTTACTGCAATACTAAATACCAAATGCCTGCCACCATTATATATTCTTTTGCAGCAATCTCCTTACTATCCTGTCAAATAATATCCCATCATAATCAAAATGGTATTTCTATGCATTAACATTCTCCTAGAACAAGTCTAGATATTAAGTCTCTTTGCAATCATCATTTCAATGACTATTCTTATAGATAAGCCTTCCCTTAATCCCAGATAATTAACTTACAATACAATCCAGTGAAGGAAATGGATCCAATAGAATAAGCTTCTAACTATGAGAATAGACATTTTTTCTTGCAAAAATATTCTTGAATGTTCTGTGTGCATAGGAATGATACATGTAAGCTCAGGATACATTCTGGGTAGTTTGTTTAGTGCTCTTTTATTGATTCTCTGATTTTTGATTTGAAGATTTTTTTTTTCTATTCTTAACACTCCAACAGAAAGCTAAGGGCTACCGAGCATTCACTGTGCAGCTGGCCTTAGCCACTTCCATGCACTGATATAAGATCTCTATGGCTCAGGCTCCCTATCTGTGACGTGGGGAGTAGAACAGTACTGGCTTTACAAGCTTGGAGTAATGGCTACATATGTGTTCCTTTGTGTTATTCTTTATTATTAACCCTTCCTGTTAATAGTCACCTTTCACATGATACGTTCATACTTGTAAAGCCAGGAGCTGAGCAGTTACTGTGGTTAAATCCTATACAACTAATAACAGTGAATTGATTTGTTATACTAGACTTGAGTTATTTTTAATTGGGGAGGGAAATGTTAAAGATTTTAAAGCTGTAATACAAAGAAATGAAATTCTAAAAATAAAATTTCAGACATATATGTACAAGATTTATGTCCACACTACGAAAACAATTTTTAAAGTATTTTAAAAAACACACAGAGTTTTCAGATGTTCAAACTGAAAGATCCTGTCCTCCCAATTTACATGTCTTTGGAGTAAGCTGAACCCCAAAGAGGTAAATTTAGTCATACCAGGAAACCTTCAAATACACACTGAAATGTTCAAAATGGGGTAGAGATTCCTTAAACCTTGATGATCTACCTCTGAAATATCTTTATTATTAAAGCAAGGACCATACTTCTCAGTTCTTACCTTCGTGTGGCCACTATGGGCCTGAACCTCTGGCTGGAGGGATGTTCAAGTGAATATAAACTCTGTTTTCCAATCTCTCCTCTTCACACATGTTGGCACCATGACTTGTTTCTTGTCCCTTCTTCTTGGAATACCCTTCTCCCAACTTCAATCCTGTCTACCAGAATACTGGCACTATTCATAAACAATGCTTGCTTGTCTCCCACCCCAATAAAGCAATTCTCTTCCCATCTATATTCGATTTTTATTTATTCTCCAGTAAAAGAATTCTCTCAAAGCTCCATATATTGTTGCTATTTGTCTATATAGTTTATCTCTCCTGCTACATGGAAAGATTGTTTAAGGCTGAATCACAACTCAGTTCATTTTAGTATCATTCTAGAAATCAATATGTTGTCTTTATAAAATGTTTATTGAACTGAAAATAGAAAAATATATTCTATATACCCAATTCTTTAAAAAAAAACTATAGTAAGCCTTTGATAGTGCATCTAATCTTAAGCATATTTTGTTTGAATGTATGAGCCAAGCATCAGTCACAGATTATGTTTTCAAGTATACATATACTTTCCTATAAAAGAATATTGAATTTATTTTGTTTTAGTGGCCAGAACAGTGACAAGTCCAAATAAGCAGACCTACTTCTTACTCTCAGAACCTGACAGAGCAGTAAGTGGCATACTTAACAGATAGATAGATAATAGAAAAGGATAGATAGATAGATAGATAGATAGATAGAAGATAGATAGATACATAAATACATAAATCGATAGGTATGCAGATAGATAATTTGATAGCTAATAGATATGGGATAGAAAAGTATACAGACAGACATAGATGATTTATAGAGAGATGATAGATAGATAGATAGATAGATAGATAGATAGATAGATAAGCAGACATACAAGAGAACAGAAACCTCTTGATTTGGTCCTATGCTAGTATTTTTCTTGATGTTTACATAAAAATCTCATATCTATTAAATAATTTTTATTACTTGAGAAAGTAAGTTTTCATTTAGTTTTGGTTTTGGTTAAAACACTATGTAGCTGTCCATGGTGGCTCATCCCTTCAATCCTATCTATGAGGAAACAGTGGTAGGCACATCTCCGTGAGTTTGAGGCCAGATTATAGAGCAAGTTCAAAGACAGCTAGGTCTACAAAGAGAAACCCTGCCTCAAAAACAAAACAAAGCAAAACAAAATAAAAGAACAACTACGTGAGAATACCATATACATTACAGTTGAAATTAAGAAAATGACTGTTTGAAAATAAGAGAAAAACTCTAGGCAGATCAGTATTAAGCTAACATTTAAACCTTAAAAATTAATATAAGCATTTCTAACACCTAAATCTATTCTTAGCAAAGAAAATGTCCACTGGCTTTACTTGTAGGAAAGCTATGTTGACAGAATCTCAACATCCAAATAGTAAAATGGCAAGAACTGTGCTTACTTTTAAATGCAATAAATCTATTTTCATGGTTATGTGCTCTAAAAATAATTGGATGGAAGAATTAATGAAATATGCACAGCAAAATTTATTGCAGCCTACTAAGAATAAAATAAAGGAAACAGTCTAAGTATGAATGGTAACACAGCAGTTCAGTGAATGGCCATAGATCAACATGATGGACTTTTATATTGCTAAAATTATTGTAAGTATACAGAAACAGAGAAAAGGTTTATGGCAGAGAATTAAGTGAGAAATGTAAAATAAAGAATGATCTACACAATGCAGCCCCAACAATGTAAAAAATACACAAACTGAGAACTCCACGACAGAACTGTGTAGCAGTTGAGCTTGAAATATCAGTCTAAAAAAGGCCTCATTTTTAAAATTAAGCATACTAAAAATTAGTCATCTTTTTATTACTCAAGCCATTTTTGCACCAGTCATTTGCTCACTGCCTCCTCATTGTTTTTTCAAGTGGTAACTTCTTCTTTGTTTTTGTTTTTGTTTTTTGATTTTGATTTTGTTTTTCGAGACAGGGTTTCTCTGTGTAGCCCTGGCTGTCCTGGAACTCACTCTGTAGACCAGGCTGGCCTCGAACTCAGAAATCCGCCTGCCTCTGCCTCCCAAGTGTTGGGATTAAAGGCATGAGCCACCACCGCCCAGCTAAGTGGTAACTTCTTATTGAAACTAATGACATCACCAGCATATGTCTGTGATTCCATGAAATGCAAGTTCAAACCAGAGATCTGTTTTGTCACTACGAATCCACAGGTTGTCACATATTCAACACCTGGTCAAAGTCTGCTTTCTCTAAGCTCTCTTCTGGTAATTCTTACACACTCATGGGCTCCATAATAACAGATGTATTTGTATTATCTGATACCCGTTTTATCTATATTTCAGTAGTGAGATCAATTGATGGTTAGTTAAGACTGTCCACTTGAAACAGTGAAGAATCACCTGGGGAAAAGAGTCTCCATGAAAAATTATTTACATTGGATTGGCCTATCGACATATCTGTATAGCACTGTCTTATTCGAGTGATGTGGGAAGACCTAACCCACTGTTGTAGGGCAGATCTCACACCCGGGTCGCGCGGGGGCGGCCTGGGTGTGGGCGCAGGCCAGAGCCCATGCGCCCGCACACAGATGTCAGGGCGGTCTCGGATGGCGGGCGTGCAGAGCCGACCGTGGAGAAAAAGGCTTCTCATCCCCTGTCCCGTGAGCTGGCGTGCAGTAACAAGAGACACAGGACACAAGTCCCGTGGCTAACTAGAGTACAGAGAGCACAGGGCGGACGAACAACTTTTCTCCCTCCCCCTGCCCCTCATGGACAGGGGCGCGCGAGCCTTGACTTACTTGAACGAGAGTCCAGAATTTAAGAGACATGTGACGATTTAAAATATGTTGATTTATTAACAGATGATGGGCTTGGGTAGTGAATGATGAAACGCTCTCCCGAAAAATGTCGGAAGATATCTTGCTTATATATTGGAAACGGAGGAGAAGGGCGGAGCCAGGGAAATCTTGAGGCAGAGATTTGTTCTCTCCGCCCCCTCTCTGGGCTCTGGGGTGTGTGGCCAAATTACAGTCCCACACACTGTAAGTGACACAATTCGCTAGGCAGGTTCATGGACTCTATCATATAGAGTGGGGAAATAGAGCTGAGTACTAGCAAGCAAGCAAATGTACACACATTTATTTCTCTCTCATCTTGACTATGAATGTGATGTGACTAGCTATTTAAAGTCCTGCCTTCACTTCCTTCCAGTGTTGGACTGTAACCTGAAACTGTAAGATTAAAATAAACTTTTTCCCCCAAATTGTATTTGTCCCAGAGTATTTTATTACAGTGACAGAAATGAAATGAGAACAGGTAACATGTGCTGTGGCTTTCAGAATAAATAATAAAATCTTAAAAGAATAAAGACACGTTTCCTATTCCATAACTCTCCAATGTGCCACACTCTCTACACAAGGCTGAGTCAAGGACACTCCCGGAGTCAGGCAGGGAATACTAAGGTCATTTGGTCAGTAGATGGAATTTTAAGGTTTCAAAGTTCACAATACTTATGTAAATGCCTTCAATAATCAATGTTTTCCCACATTCTCAACCTGAGTACGTTTGTTTGTTTGTTTGTTTGTTTGTTTGTTTTGTTTGTTTGTTTTGTTGTTGTTGGTTTGGGCAGTGGACTGTGACTTTGGTTTGCTTTCTATGCCTGACTGTCAATTTCTGCTAATAACCTACAAGACTCTGATAACCAAGGTGAATGATACTAATGAGTGTGACCTAATTGTACTATGTATACATTTTGGTCCACTGTTCAAACAATAATCTCAAACTTGTGGCTCTGGCTTTATATTGAGGGCTGCTTATTCTTCCTATTTCAGAGATTTAGATTATAACTTTCTGAGAATGCTATTGTCTTGGTTAGGGTTTCTATGGTTGTGATAAAACACCATGAGGAAAAGCACGTTGTGGAGGAAAGGGTTTGTTTCCCCTCTTATGTTTCTATCACAGTCCATCATGAATGGAATTCAGAACAGAAACTCAAGGCAAAATCTTTGAGGCAGAAATTGAAGCAAAGATTGCAAAGCAGTGCTGCTTACTGGCTTCTTTTTCAAGCCTTTCTCAAGCTTGCATTCTTTTAAAATTTAGGACCATCTGCCTAGGGTTGCTACTACCCATAGTAATACGGGCCCTCTAATACTCTTCCACCAACCATTAATCAATAACATGTAGACAGAGTTCATGTAGGTCAATATTTTATGGAGACATTTTCTCAATTGAGAGTCCCTCTTCCCAAATGACTCTAGCTTATGTCCAGTTCACATAAAACTAACAAACATGGCTACCTTAAAGAAGTCTAACAAAGATGTGAATACATAAACTGGTGAACAACAAAAATAACAAAGACCATTATCCATTTAAGGGTTAGTGACCATGAAACCCTAAAATAGGCAGTGTGGTGAGGATGTTATTTGACTAGTATATACTGTTAAAACTGCACCAGTAAAAATGAAGATGAACTGAATTAAATACTAATTCTTATCATTGAAAAAATACTGAAATTACTGAAAGAGGCAGAAGAAAGTTAATTCACATCAGAAAGAATTCTATACTAGCTAATGAAATACAAGAAACAACCACAGATTGTCTTGTTTATTCTTTAGGTGAATATTCTTTCATTGAAAATTCCTGTTTTATTTTCTGACAATAGTTTTGCATTCAAAACCCTTTCTTTGAAATGTAGTTCATTAAAGGCTTTTCTTAAGCATCAGCAATTTTTACCACCATAATCAATGGTGTTTAGCTCAGGGTTGATGATTCTGATCCTGAATACATGCTGGACTTTATTTATTCCTCTCAATATCTGTTCAATTATTGTACATACCACCTCATATTTATTCATCCAGTTAACAAAAACTATGTACTAAGTGCCCTTCATGAGTTAGGTAGTGTTAGAGTTACCATACTCCAATGGCTCAGCCATTTTTCTCATTCCTGTGAACCTTAGACTCTAGAAAGGAAAAAATAGAAACAGACAAAATTATGAAGATATTCAGAAGTTTTACGACTGATAAAGAGAAAAGTTGGGGAGCAATGAGATGAATAAGGGGTGAAAACTGTGTCTCAGAGGATGAAACAGGATTCTTCACAGAAGTAACACTCCAAGCGAAATTGTAAAGAACTAGTGGAGGAAGGCCAGAGAAATAAAGAGATGATTTCTTCATGCAAAAGATGGAAAATAGGAAATTTCCCCTGGGAAATGGGGACCTGGGTATATTAGAAATGAGAGCGGGAGAACTCTGAGAGGCAGAGGACCTCATACATGCATTAGGCCTTCAGAAATGAGAGCAGTGATGACCTGCATTCCCAAGGAAAGCATGGAGAGAAATGAGACTGGAACTTATCAAAAGCATGGACCCTAAGATTGGATGGAGTTAATTTGTTCTGAAAGAAAAGGTGAAAATAATTATCCCTAGAAATACCTGTCCCTCCACTTCTCATGGTGACAATTTCTGTCACCCAACTCCACAGTTCCAACATCATAGATGGCACCTGTCACACAGTGGGCATTCAGAGCTTGTGAGAAGATAAAAAGAAAGGATGATTTCATCTTGATCTCCTTGTAAAGCAGTAACAAGATGGTGAGTTACCGTGAAGTCTGGTTTATTGGGGACAGAAGCAGGAAGATTTTTCTTGTGATTGTTGTTCTGTTTCTCTTTCTATGGTGGCATGTACACTAACAAGCAATTACACTGCCCACCAGGTACACTGACAGCCAGTGTCAGAAGGAATGCTATGAGAGGCTGACAGACAGGTAGACTCCTTATAATTAAAGTTTAAGTTTGGCTACGGTGTCGATCCTAGCAAAGTCTTCCTAGAATACAATCAAATTTCAAACAAACATTCTCAGGTTACAGAGCCAGGCAACGATAGCTTCAGAAGGATACCAGCTCAGCAGCATAGAAAATATCTAGAAGACAAAAAGAAAGAAAGAAAGAAAGAAAGAAAGAAAGAAAGAAAGAAAGAAAGAAAGAAAGAAAG